>NW_026289894.1:0-5907 GCF_023373465.1 Oncorhynchus keta
CAGGCCTTACCAGCAGGGCAGGCTCACCAGCAGGCAGGCCTTGCCCCACTAGCAGGGCAGGCCTACAGGACTAGCAGGGCAGGCCCAGCACCAGCAGGGCAGGCCTTTTAGGGCCTTTACAGCAGGCAGGTCTTACCAGGGCAGGCCTCACCAGCAGGCAGGCCTCCACAGCAGGGCAGGCCTAGCAGGGCAGGTCCAGCAGGGCAGGCTCCACCAGCAGTGGCAGGCCTTACCATTAGCAGGGCAGATCTACCAGCAGGGCAGGCTCTCACCAGCAGGGCAGGCTCACCAGCAGGGCATTTCACCAGCAGGGCAGGCTTTAATTCAGCAGGGCAGGCCTTTACTTAGCAGGGCAGGTCTTACCAGCAGGGGCAGGTCCACTAGCAGGGCAGGTCTTCACCAGCTAGGCAGGCCTTACCAGCAGGGCAGGCCTACTCAGCAGGGCAGGCCTTACCAGCAGGCAGGCCTTCACTCAGCAGGGCAGGCTTCTCACTCAGCAGGGCAGGTCTTACTCAGCAGGGCAGGCAATTAGCAGGGCAGTTACTCAGCAGGGCAGCAGGGCAAGGTCTTCAGCAGCAGGGGCAGGCCTCACCAGCAGGGCAGGCCTTACCAGCAGGCAGGCCTCACTAGGGCAGGGCAGGATCTACTCAGCATGGGCAGGCCCACTAGCAGGGCAGGCAGGCCACCAGCAGGGCAGGCCTACCAGGGGCAGGCCCACTAGCAGGGCAGGCTACTCAGCAGGGCAGGCTCACTCAGCAGGGCAGGCCTCACCAGTGAGGCAGGCCTTACTCAGCAGGGCAGGCCTCACAGGCAGGGCAGGTTACTCAGCAGGGCAGGCCATTAGCAGGGGCAGGCTCACTCAGCAGGGCAGGCAGTACCAGCAGGGCAGGCCTTACCAGCAGGGCAGGGTACCAGTAGGGCAGGCTACCACTAGCAGGGCAGGCCTTACCAGCAGGCAGGCCTTACTCAGCAGGGCAGGCCTTCACAGGGCAGCAGGGCAGGCCTAATCAGCAGGGCAGGCCTCACAGCAGGGCAGGCCTTACCAGCAGGCAGGCAGGCAGGGCTAGCTACTCAGCAGGGCAGGCAGTGTCAGCAGGCAGGCCTAAGGCAGGGCAGGCTACTCAGCAGGGCAGGCCTCCACCTAGCAGGGCAGGTACTCACCAGGGGCAGGCCTTACCAGGCAGGGCAGGCCTACCAGCAGGGCAGGCCTTACAGGCAGCAGGGCAGGCCTTTACTCAGCAGGGCAGGCCTCCAGGCAGGGCAGGCCTACTAGCAGGGCAGGCCTTACCAGCAGGGGCAGGCCTACTCAGCAGGGCAGGCCTCTACCAGCAGGGCAGGCCTGACCTAGCAGGGCAGGCCTTTACCAGCAGGCAGGCCTAGCACCAGCAGGCAGGCTCCACCAGCAGGCAGGCCTTACCAGCAGGGCAGGCTTTACCAGCAGGGCAGGCCTTACCAGCAGGGCAGGCCTTCACCAGCAGGGGCAGGCCTCACTCAGCAGGGCAGGTCTTACCATAGGCAGGCAGGGGCAGGCCTTAGCAGGGCAGTTATGGGCAGGCCTTCACCAGCAGGGCAGGCCTCACTAGCAGGGCAGGCTCACCAGCAGGGCAGGCAGCAGGGGCAGGTCCACTCAGCAGGGGCAGGCTTACCAGCAGGGCAGGCTCACTCAGCAGGGCAGGCAGTACCAGCAGGGCAGGCCTCACTCAGCAGGGCAGGCCAATTACCAGCAGGGCAGGCCTTACCAGCAGGGCAGGCCTTACCAGTGAGGGCAGGCCTACTCAGCAGGGCAGGCTACCAGCAGGGCAGGCCTAGCTACTCAGCAGGGCAGATCTTACCAGCAGGGCAGTTACTCAGCAGGGCAGGCAGGGGCAGGTCTTACCAATTAGCAGGGCAGGCTCTTCAGCAGGGCAGGCCTTAATCAGCAGGGCAGGCAGGTACCAGCAGGCAGGCAGGGCAGGCTTACCAGCAGGGCAGGCCTTACAGGCAGCAGGGCAGGCTCCACCAGCAGGGCAGGCCTTAACCAGCAGGGCAGGCCTTACCAGCAGGGCAGGCCTTACCAGCAGGCAGGCCTTATTAGCAGGGCAGATCTTCACCTGTTATGGGCAGGCCTTTACCAGCAGGGCAGGCCTCACCAGCAGGCAGGCCTCACCAGCAGGGCAGATCTACCAGTTAGGCAGGCTTCACTAGCAGGGCAGGGCCTTACTAGCAGGGCAGGCCTTTACTCAGCAGGGCAGGCCTCACTCAGCAGGGCAGGCCTTCACCAGCAGGGCAGGCTTCACTGCAGGGCAGGCTTAATTAGTTAGGGCAGGCTTTACCAGGGCAGGCCTTACCAGCAGGGCAGGCCTCACTAGCAGGGCAGGCTCACTCAGCATGGGCAGGCTCACTCACCAGCAGGGCAGATCTTAATTAGCAGGGCAGGCCTCACCAGCAGGGCAGGCTCCACTCAGCAGGGCAGATCTCACCAGCAGTGGGCAGGCCTCACTCAGCAGGGCAGGCCCCACTAGCAGGGCAGATCTTTCACCAGCAGGCAGGTCCACTAGCAGGGGCAGGCCTCTCACTCAGCAGGGCAGGCCACCAGCAGGGCAGGCTTACTCAGCAGGGCAGGTTCACTCAGCAGGGCAGGTCTTTACCAGCAGGGCAGGTCTTACTCCAGTAGGGCAGGCAGGGCAGGCTCACTCAGCAGGGCAGGCCTTACTAGCAGGGCAGATCTTACCAGCAGGCAGGCCCTCACCAGCAGGGCAGGCCTTACCAGCAGGGCAGGCCTTACCAGCAGGGCAGGCCTTAACTAGCAGGGCAGGCTCAGCAGCAGGCAGGCCTTACCAGCAGGGCAGGTCTTACTAGCAGGCAGCAGGGCAGGCTACTAGCAGGCACTCACCAGCAGGGCAGGCCTTAGCAGGGCAGGCTTTACCAGCAGGGCAGGCCTCACTAGCAGGGCAGGCCTCACCAGCAGTGGGGCAGGATCTTCACTCAGCAGGGCAGGATCTCACTCAGCAGGGCAGGCCTCTTACTAGCAGGGCAGGCCTTACCAGCAGGGCAGATCTTCACTCAGCAGGGCAGGTCTTACCAGCAGGGCAGGCCTTACCAGCAGGGCAGGATCTCACAGCAGGGCAGGCCTCCACTAGCAGGGCAGGCAGCAGGGCAGGATTACTCAGCAGGGGCAGGCCCCACCAGCAGGGCAGGCCTTTAGCAGGGCAGGCCTTACCAGCAGGGCAGGGCAGGGCAGGCCACCAGCAGGGCAGGCTCCACCAGCAGGGCAGATCTACCAGCAGGGCAGGCCTTTCACCAGCAGGGGCAGGCCACTAGCAGGGCAGGCTCACTAGTTAGGGGCAGGCCTTTCACAGCAGGGCAGGCCTTACCAGGGCAGGCCTCACAGCAGGGCAGGCTCCACTAGCAGGGCAGATCTACCAGCAGGGCAGGCCTCCACTAGCAGGGCAGGCCTCACTCAGCAGGGCAGGCCTTTACCAGCAGGGCAGGCCCACCAGTTATGGGCAGGCCTCACCAGCAGGGCAGGCCTTACCAGCAGGGCAGGCCCACCAGCTAGGCAGGCCTCACCAGCAGGGCAGGCCTCACTAGCAGGGCAGGCCTCACTAGCAGGGCAGGCCCACTAGCAGGGCAGGCCCCACCAGCAGGGCAGGCCTCACCAGCAGGGCAGGCCTCCACTAGCAGGCAGGTCTTAATTAGCAGGGCAGGCCTCCACTAGCAGGGCAGGCTTTACCAGCAGGGGCAGGCCTTAATTAGCAGGGCAGGCCTCACCAGCAGGGCAGGCCTTACTAGCAGGGCAGGCCTTACTAGCAGGGCAGGTTTTACTCAGCAGGGCAGGCCTTTACCAGGCTGCTCTTCACAATTTGAGGAGTTGCCACATTAGAATGGTATCGTGAGAAAGGTTAAAGTTCTCCTCTATTAAGGTCATGTCTCAATGTGTTTCAGTGTCCAAATGACCGTTTCTATTTGACCAAACCTCAAATAGCGAGTTGAAACTGCTTGTCGTCAGAGAGGAAGAAGTGATCTTTCGTCTGTTGTTGTGAGTAACAGAGGGAGGGGCTTGGTGACAGGGGAGGGGCTTGGTGACAGGGGAGGGGCTTGGTGGCTGTATGGTGGAAGGTGCACAGTGAACACATAAGAAGCGAGTGTGAATACTTATGTAATTGAGATATTTCTGTAATTCATTTTCAATAAACTGGCAACAATTTCTAAAACATGCGTTCACTTTGTCATTATGGGGGTATTGTGATGTCATTATGGGGTATTGTGATGTCATTATGGGGTATTGTGATGTCATTATGGGGTATTGTGATGTCATTATGGGGTATTGTGATGTCATTATGGGGTATTGTGATGTCATTATGGGGTATTGTGATGTCATTATGGGGTATTGTGATGTCATTATGGGGTATTGTGATGTCATTATGGGGTATTGTGATGTCATTATGGGGTAGTGTGATGTGGGGTATTGTGATGTCATTATGGGGTATTGTGATGTCATTAAGGGGTATTGTGATGTCATTATGGGGTAGTGTGATGTCATTATGGGGTAGTGTGATGTCATTATGGGGTAGTGTGATGTCATTATGGGGTATTGTGATGTCATTATGGGGTAGTGTGATGTCATTATGGGGTAGTGTGATGTCATTATGGGGTAGTGTGATGTCATTATGGGGTATTGTGATGTCATTATGGGGTATTGTGATGTCATTATGGGGTATTGTGATGTCATTATGGGGTATTGTGATGTCATTATGGGGTAGTGTGATGTCATTATGGGGTAGTGATGTCATTATGGGGTATTGTGATGTCATTATGGGGTGTGTGATGTCATTATGGGGTATTGTGATGTCATTATGGGGTAGTGTGATGTCATTATGGGGTAGTGTGATGTCATTATGGGGTAGTGTGATGTCATTATGGGGTATTGTGATGTCATTATGGGGTATTGTGATGTCATTATGTCATTATGGGGTGGATGTCATTATGGGGTAGTGTGATGTCATTATGGGGTAGTGCGATGTCATTATGGGGTATTGCGATGTCATTATGGGGTAGTGTGATGTCATTATGGGGTAGTGTGATGTCATTATGGGGTATTGTGATGTCATTATGGGGTAGTGTGATGTCATTATGGGGGTATTGTGATGTCATTATGGGGTAGTGTGATGTCATTATGGGGTATTGCGATGTCATTATGGGGTATTGTGATGTCATTATGGGGTATTGCGATGTCATTATGGGGTATTGCGATGTCATTATGGGGTATTGCGATGTCATTATGGGTATTGCGATGTATTGTGATGTCATTATGGGGTAGTGAACAGTGTGTGTAGATGGCTGAGAAAAGACACATTTATTATTTTTTAAATTCAGGCTGTGACAACAAAATGTGGAATAAGTGGTATGAATAAGTACTGAAGGCTGTAAATTGAAGGGCTTTCATTTGTAGAAAATAAATAGACAGATTGTTGATAAACACCTTAAATCATCTTTCTATTAAAACAACAGTTTTCATTTCAGTATATTTTCTAAGAGAATCCAATTGCTTATGGATGTTAATGATATCAGAACGCTGAAAAATCATACTGAAAAGAGAGAAACCAATTATAGACCAAAACCTTGATGAAAGTTCACTTTAGACAGAAAGTTTCAAGATGATCCGAATGTTACATTGCCTGTCCCAGTCAACCCCGTATCTTTACAAGACTCCAGAACAGGCAAACTAAACTCAAGACACTTCAATTTGGCCTGTATTGCTTCAGTAACATCATCTTAACTAATACTGGAGGAAAGCTGTGATTGGGGGAGCATTCTAAAAGTCATGAAATATGATTGACTGAGAACGCCTTTATAGACTTGGCCTCCTACTCTGTAATAGTCCAAATTAATGCAATTTCCTACTTAAAACGTCTCAAATGAAGCCCG
>NW_026289895.1:0-16435 GCF_023373465.1 Oncorhynchus keta
CGTAACTATATTTGAGTAATTACATTTACTTTTGATCCTTACGTTTATTTAAAACCAAGTAATTAACAGACTTTTACTCAAGTGGTATTTTACTGGGTGACTTTCACTTTTACTTGAGTCATTTTCTAATAAGAGATCTTTATTTTTACTTAGGTACGACAATTGGGTACTTTTCCCACCACGGTAATGTAAGGCTAAGTGTATCACCAGCATATATATACGCCTAGTATTTTATATCAGCAGCATTATTTCTCTGAAATAAATTAATAAATGATTAATGTATCAATCACAATAATTGGCAGGTTGTCCAACTAGAAGTCTGATAGTGGGTTACTGCTGTAGAAGAGGGCATTCATTTACCACCATGTCATTCTATTGTGGTTTTGTCTTGTCCAGACAATACTAGTATGGTAATCTACTGCAATGTTTTTTATTCTACACATTTGATTGAGAAGTTTGTCTGTGACATTTGGAAAAGCATTCGGTGCACTTCCCTTTACCTCCTGAGGCATTTAGAAACACATTTCCAAATCAATATTTACATGTTTATTTAAGATCTATTTATGCCGTTGTGTGACAGTGTGTGCCTATTGATGCGGCCGTGGCGACACCGCAAAGTGTGACAAAGGTAGGAATCAACATTTTAGTCAGTGTTTCTTGTGGATTTATTAATGGGGAACCTGTAGAAGTATATATAGCCTCAACGTCTCTACCTCTTCTTAGCCTGAGTTTCAAATCAAAGTACACAGCCCTCGGTCCTAAACCCTATGCCCATATGGGAATCACTGGCGTCCATATTTGTCGTCAGGCAACATGATTAGCCAAGTAAGGGACGTAAGCTCCCTTTTAAGCCCTGGTTTTTAACGGAGTTTGCGAGTGAAAAATGAGGTTCACTTCGGGGCCTGAAACGCATACATAATTCAATTCGAGCGATGATTGTCCGACAAAACTTAACTCAACGTCAATATGGAGCCAAAATAGAAGTTTAAGTAAAAACGAATGTAAATACTACTATTACTACTAATGCACAAACACGTCTCATAAAAGTAATTATGGTTTTGTTTGGTTAACTTTGAAATTGTAGAAATTGAACATTTTCCTTCTTCAGAAGTAGCTTAGGCAGGCTAATGTTAGTTAGCTAATTAATTTCTAGTTATCATACAGTAGGCGTATATTAATATGATATAGTTAATTTAAGATGACATGCGATCATAGAAAGCACTGAAAACACAATCATTGCGGGATGAACGAGTGATGAATTTGCCAAGTGCAGTCCATTTACAAATCATTCCTTCCTCCGTTGCCCTGCAAGTGTATACTGTCAGACATCATGATACCTCATCAGAAGTGTCCACTTAATTTGAGGGGATAGGTGTGTCTTTTAAGGGTTTGGAATGTGGACTTAGTCTCGTCTCGGCGGAGGTCTGTGCTGTGTGCACTGGCGGACTTACCTTCATTCAGGCAGATGAGAAAAATGACCTCAGACCTCACATCAGGGGGCCTCATGACCTGCATATAACTAAGGATATATATATAAAAACATAAATTATTTCTCAGACCAGCAAGCATCTCTAAAATCTGTCTTAAGAAAACATCTGTATCCTACAAACGATTTGGCCGACAAAAATGAATATAACCCCTATGGATGGTGGATTCTCACCAACACGATTGTGTTCTCGGTTTTGCTAAACGAGACTCATATGAAGGAAACCTGGCAACGGGATGAAAAACCAATATAAGTGTAAAAAAAAGCTGTTAATTACACCTCAAAACAAACAGAGCCTCCAGAAAGTATTCAAACCCCTTGACTATTTCCGTATTATGTTGTGTTAGATATTTTTGGTCGCTGGCCTAGACACACTATCCCATCATGTCAATGTGGAATTATGTTTTTTGACATTTTTACAAAACGTATTAAAAATGAAAAGCTTTAATGTCTTGAATGAGTAGGTATTCAACCCCTTTGTTATGGCAAGCCTAAATATGTTCAGGAGTACAGAATTGCTTAAATTAACAAGTCACATACAGTGCCTTGCGAAAGTATTCGGCCCCCTTGAACTTTGCGACCTTTGCCACATTTCAGGCTTCAATAATTTTGCACGCCCAATTTTTCAGTTTTTGATTTGTTAAAAGTTTGAAATATCCAATAAATGTCGTTCCACTTCATGATTGTGTCCCACTTGTTGTCGATTCTTCACAAAAAAATACAGGTTTATATCTTTATGTTTTGAAGCCTGAAATGTGGCAAAAGGTCGCAAAGTTCAAAATAATACTTTCGCAAGGAACTGTATGTTCAGGAGTAAAAGAATTGCTTAGATGAACAAGTCACATATGTTCAGGAGTACACTTTTCTGCTTAAACAAGTCGCATAATAAGTTGCATGGACTCACTGTGTGTGCAATTTTTATTTCACCTTTATATAACCAGGTAGGCCAGTTGAGAACAAGTTCTCATTTGCAACTGTGACCTGGCCAAGATAAAGCGTAGCAATTCGACACAACACAGAGTTACACATGGAGTAAACAAAACATACAGTCAATAATACAGTAGAACAAAATAAAATAATGGTGTTTTCAAATTGTTTTAATGACTACCTCATCTCTGTACCCCTCACATACAATTATCTGTAAGGTCATTCAGTCGAGCAGTGAATTTCAAACACAGATTCAACAAAGACCAAGGAGGTTTTCCAGTGCCTCGCAAAGAAGGGCACCTATTGGTAGATGGGTAAAAAAAAAAAAATCAATTGAAGTTATTATTTCAACTTTGTATGGTATATGAATACAACCAGTCACTACAGCGAGACAGGCGTCCTTCCTAATTCTGAAAAAAAGTAGACCGCTCAGGGATTTCACCATGGTAACCTTTAAAACATTTACAGAGTTGAATGGCTGTGATAGGAGAAATGTGAGGATGAATTGACAACATTGTAGTTACTCCATAATGCTAACCTAATTGACAGTGAAAAGAAGAAGAAGCTTGTACAAGAAGAAATACAAATATTCCAAAACATGCTTCCTGTTTGCAACAAGTCACTTAAGGAATGCTACAAAATATGTGGCAAAGCAATTCACTTTTTTCTCCTGAATACAAAGTGTTGTTTGGGGCAAATCCAGTAGAGCACATTACTGAGTACCACTCTCTATTTTCAAGCATAGTGGTGGCTGTATCATGTTATGGGTATGCTTGTAATTGTTAAGGACTGTGGAGTTTTTCAGGATAAAAAATAACATTTATGTATGAATCTGTTAATCAATGTGTTTCTATGGGCTAGTAGCAGTAAGGACTCATTCATTCATTCTGTCACTTCCATGGTAAGGAGGAGACAAAGCGTAGCGTGGAAAGCGTACATTCTTAATTTATTAAATGAATGAACACTGAAACAAACTAACAAAATAACCGAATGAAACATGACGCTATACACATGCGTGCTAACAGCCAACTACACAGACAAGAACCCACCAAATAACCAAGGGAAAATGGCTACCTAAATATCCATCTAAATATGGTCCCCGATCAGAACAACATTAAACAGCTGCCTCTGATTGAGAACCAATTCAGGCCACCATAGACATACATATACCTAGACTTACATAAACCCTAGACAATACAAAACAAGCATACCCACCCTCGTCACACCCTGACCTGACCAAAATAATAAAGAAAACAGAGATAACTCAGGGCATGACACATTCATCAAACTTTTTTGGGATGAAATAATAATAATACCTACAGAGGTCCTACAAATCAAACAGTTAAATGATCCTTGTTGTTATCCTTAGTTTCCATTTTTTAAACAATTCCATGTGTAAACTTAATAGTCTCCCGTTGCCATACCTCTAATATCACGTCGCTGTCACGCCTCTCTTGGAGGCGGGGCTCCCAGCAACACGATTTGGATATTACATTTCCCCACACTCGTTGGTGCTGCTTAAATAAATACAAATGAACTAGGCAACCTCGTTGGTGCTGCTTAAATAAATACAAATGAACTAGGCAACTCGTTGGTGCTGCTTAAATAAATACAAATTAGCTAGGCAACTCGTTGGTGCTGCTTAAATAAATACAAATGAACTAGGCAACTCGTTGGTGCTGCTTAAATAAATACAAATGAACTAGGCAACTCGTTGGTGCTGCTTAAATAAATACAAATGAACTAGGCAACTCGTTGGTGCTGCTTAAATAAATACAAAATGAACTAGGCAAGTCAGTTAAGAACACATTCTTATTTACAATGACGGCCTACCAAAAATGCCTCCTGCGGGGCCTGGGATTTAAAATAAAATATATAGATATAGGACAAAACACAACACTACATAAAGAGGGACCTTAAGACAACGACATAGCAAGGCAGCAACACATGACGAACACAGCATGGTAGCAGCACAACATAACAACAACATGGTAGCAGCACAACATGGTAGCAGCACAACATAGCAACAACATGGTAGCAGCACAACATGGTAGCAGCACAACATAACAACAACATGGTAGCAGCACAACATGGTAGCAGCACAACATAACAACAACATGGTAGCAGCACAACATGGTAGCAGCACAACATAACAACAACATGGTAGCAGCACAACATAACAACAACATGGTAGCAGCACAACATAACAACAACATGGTAGCAGCACAACATAACAACAACATGGTAGCAGCACAACATAACAACAACATGGTAGCAGCACAACATAACAACAACATGGTAGCACAGCACAACATAACAACAACATGGTAGCAGCACAACATGGTAGCAGCACAAAACATGGAACAAACATTATTGGGCACAGACAACAACACAAAGGTCAAGAAGGTAGAGACGACAATACATCACACAAAGCAGCCATAACTGTCAGCAAGAGTGTCCATGATTGAGTCTTTGAATATAGATATAAAACTGTCCAGGGTGAGTGTTTGTTGCAGTCGTTCCAGTCGCAGGCTGCAGTGAACTGAAAAGGGAGGATCCAGGGATGTGTGTGCTTTGGGGACCTTTAACAGAATGTGACTGGTAGAACAGGTGTTGTATGTGGAGGATGAGGGCCGCTAGATATCTCAGATAGGGGAGTGAACAGGTGTTGTATGTGGAGGATGAGGGCTACAGTGGATGATCTCAGATAGGGGAGTGAAAGGTGTGTATATGGAGGATGAGGGCTGCAGCAGATATCTCAGATAGGGGAGTGAACAGGTGTTGTATGTGGAGGATGAGGGCTGCAGTAGGTATCTCAGATAGGGGAAATTGAACAGGTGTTGTATGTGGAGGATGAGGGCTGCAGTAGATATCTCCAGATAGGGGGAGGAACAGGTGTTGTATGTGGAGGATGAGGGCTGCAGTAGATATCTCAGATAGGGGAGTGAACAGGTGTTGTATGGAGGATGAGGGCTGCAGTAGATATCTCAGATAGGGGGAGTGAACAGGTGTTGTATGGAGGATGAGGGCTGCAGTAGATATCTCAGATAGGGGAGTGAACAGGTGTTGTATGTGGAGGATGAGGGCTGCAGTAGATATCTCAGATAGGGGGATTGAACAGGTGTATGTGGAGATGAGGGCTGCAGTAGATATCTCAGATAGGGGAGTGAACAGGTGTTGTATGTGGAGGATGAGGGCTGCAGTAGATATCTCAGATAGGGGGAGTGAGGCCTAGAGGGTTTTATAAAGAAGCATCAAGCAGTGGGTCTTGTGACAGATATATAGAATGACCACTCTATACTCTCTGCAGTGATGTGTCCTATAAGGAGCATTGGTGGCAAATCTGATGGCCGAATGGTAATAAATAAATAAATACTGGAGGAAGAGGTAGTTGTTTGGCCGATTTATAGATGGGCTTTGTACAGGTGCAGTGATCTGTGAGCTGCTCTGACAGCCTGGTGCTTAAAGCTAGTGAGGGAGGTAAGTGTTTCCAGTTGCAGAGATTTTTATAGTTTGTTCCAGTCATTGGCAGCAGAGGACTGGAATGAGATGTGGGCCAAAGGATGAATTGGCTTTGGGGTAAGACCAGTGAGATATACCTGCAGGAACGCGTACTACGGGTGGGTGCAGCTATGCAGACCAGCGAGCAGAGATAAGGCGAGGGACTTTACCTAGCAGGGTCTTGTAGATGATCAGGAGCCAGTAGGTTTGGCGGCGAGTATGAAGCGAGGGCATGAGGGTGACTACCTCAAGATCTAAACCTACATGTTTGTTTGTCACTGATTTTAGACCGGGAAGGACGTATCTTGAAGAATTGTTCCAATGTTTGCATCATTGCAGAAAATGAAGAAGAAAAAAACCTGGAGGAAAAATGTAATTGTGTTGCCAGTGTGCTCAATATCCAAAATCAACGTCTACATTTTGATGGGGTTTTAAATCAGTGGTTTTCCCGGCCATCCTCACCACAGACTGTAAATAATCATTCTCATGCTCTGTTGCACCTGCGACACTAATCTAGTGAGCACTAATGGAGCTCAGCCAAGGCATTTGATTGGTTTGACATGTAGCGAGGTGATTTACAGAGTCACCTCCCCATTTGCGGTTTTCTGTCATGAACCTCCCCAGGCTTATCCTTAGGAGGAAGCCTGGTTCTCCACAGGCTTAGCTTGGGCCCGAGCCAGTGCCCTTAGACCGTAGGGGATACAATATCCATTTCTTTAGTAAAAAAAAGACAGGCGCTGCTGATTCTACTGTCATCATCATCATCATCATCGTTGAGGCAGAGGACATGTACGTGTAGCCTGATGCTGACGTGTCATTACTCTTTTGGCCAGACGTCATCAGATACATGGGCTATATATAGTAACACAGAGGCGCTGTTTCAACGGATGCTTTCTCTGGAGACATCGTTTAGCCACCTCGGGTAGCCAGTTGGCAGGTGCACGGTTCACTGTTCGAGAAATGCTGGAATTATTCTGGATGAATGTGTGTGAAAGTAAGCTACTTTTGAAGTGATTTGTTTGACAATCAGATGAAAACATCATATTTGAGCTGTGTTCGTAGCACATTAATAACAAGGTAAAAACATTTCTATAATATAATTATATCTTTACTATAAAACCCTCAGGACTGGCTTCTGCCCAAGGCTTCAAATCCCATATGTCCGAACTGGGTACAGTATGTCCATCTGTTTTAGCAGGAAACAGATTGCATCCTGCAGTGTGCGTACCCCCCTCCCCTATTGACTGGGCCAATCTCCTAATATTCTCTCAGGCAGAGAACCTTAATTCTCTTCTAAGTAGAAACAGTGTTTCCTGCTTACACATTCTTTAGCATAGCCTAGGGCCCAGTGGCTAACTTACTAAGCCATATATCAGTACTTAATAGTGGGTGTTTACTTGGGAGAAGTGAACAGGAGAAGTAGTTTAAGGTTAGGAGAAGTAGGTTAAGGTTAGAAGTAGGTTAAGGTTAGGAGAAGTAGGTTAAGGTTAGGAGAAGTAGGTTAAGGTTAGGAGAAGTAGGTTAAGGTTAGGAGAAATATTTTAAGGTTAGGAGAAGTAGGTTAAGGTTAGGAGAAGTAGGTTAAGGTTAGGAGTAGGTTAAGGTTAGAGAAGTAGGTTAAGGTTGGGAGATAGTTTAAGGTTAGAGAAGTAGTTTAAGGTTAGGAGAAGTAGGTTAAGGTTAGGAGAAGTAGGTTAAGGTTAGGAGAAGTAGGTTAAGGTTAGGAGAAGTAGGTTAAGGTTAGGAGAAGTAGTTTAAGGTTAGGAGAAGTAGGTTAAGGGTAGGAGAAGTAGTTTAATGTTAGGAGAAGTAGGTTAAGGTTAGGAGAAGTAGGTTAAGGTTAGGAGAAGTAGTTTAAGGTTAGGAGAAGTAGGTTAAGGTTAGGAGAAGTAGGTTAAGGTTAGGAGAAGTAGGTTAAGGTCAGGAGAAGTAGTTTAATGTTAGGAGAAGTAGGTTAAGGTTAGGAGAAGTAGGTTAAGGTTAGGGAAGTAGGTTAAGGTTAGGGGAAGTAGGTTAAGGTTAGGAGAAGTAGTTTAAGGTTAGGAGAAGTAGGTTAAGGTTAGGAGAAGTAGGTTAAGGTTAGGAGAAGTAGGTTAAGGTTAGGAGAAGTAGGTTAAGGTTAGGAGAAGTAGTTTAAGGTTAGGAGAAGTAGGTTAAGGTTAGCTAAACTTCTGACTGACTCAATTTCAGCATGAAAGGTAATACATTTTTACATCTGTTCAACCCAGGCTGTATACCATCTAGCCACACCCCAAACACTTCATCAAAACCTTAGGGTTACAAAATGGTTTCTATCACACAACCAGGGGCGGACTTAGTTATTTGGAGGACCCAGGCAGAGACCAGTCTGAGCCCCAACATACATGAGGTGGATCAGCTTTAATATACTGAATTTGGCTTTACTGCTATTATCCCATAGAAACATACATGAGGTGGATCAGCTTTAATATACTGAATTTGGCTTTACTGCTATTATCCCATAGAAACACATTGAATAACAGATTCATACATGAGGTGGATCAGCTTTAATATACTGAATTTGGCCTTACTGCTATTATCCCATAGAAACACATTGAATAACAGATTCATACATGAGGTGGATCAGCTTTAATATACTGAATTTGGCCTTACTACTATTATCCCATAGAAACATACATGAGGTGGATCAGATTTAATATACTGAATTTGGCCTTACTACTATTATCCCATAGAAACATACATGAGGTGGATCAGCTTTAATATACTGAATTTGGCTTTACTGCTATTATCCCATAGAAACATACATGTATGTATGTATGTATGTATGTATGTATGTATGTATGTATGTATGTATGTATGTATGTATGTATGTATGTATGTATGTATGAGGTTGGGTGATTGTGAAGACCAGGTCATCTGATGCAGCACTCCATCACTCTCCTTCCTGGTCAAATAGCCCATACACAGCCTGGAGGTGTGTTTGGGTCATTGTCCTGTTAAAAAACAAATGATAGTCCCATTAAGCCCAAACCAGATGGGATGGTGTATCGCTGCAGAATGATGTGGTAGCCATGCTGGTTAAGTGTGACTTGAATTCTAAATAAATCACACACAGTGTCACCAGCAAAGCACCCCACACCACCACACCTCCTCCTCCATGCTTCACGGTGGGAACCACACACCATCACACCTCCTCCTCCATGCTTCACGGTGGGAACCACACATGCGGAGATCATCCATTCACCTACTCTGCGCCTCACAAAGACACGGTGGATGGAACCAAAATCGCAAATTTGGACTCCGGTCTAATGTCCATTGCTCGTGTTTCTTGGCCCAACAAGTCTCTTCTTCTTATTGGTGTCCTTTAGTAGTGGTTTCTTTGCAGCAATTTGACCACGAAGGCCTGATTCACACAGTCTCCTCTGAACAGTTGATGTTGAGAAGTGTCTGTTACTCTGAGTCTTCATTTCCTGTGGTGAGAGCCAGATTCATCATAGTGCTTGATGGTTTTTGCGACTGTACTTGAAGAAACACTCAAAGTTCTGGAGTGACTGACCTTCACGTCTTAAAGTAATGATGGATTGTAGTTTCTCTTTGCTTATTTGAGCAGTTCTTGCATAATATGGACTTGGTCTTTTACCAAATAGGGCTATCTTCTGTATACCATCTCTACCTTGTCACAACACAACTGATTGGCTCAAACTCATTAAATTCACTTTTAAATTCACTTTCAACAAGGCACACCTGTTAATTGAAACGCATTCCAGGTGACCACCTCATGAAGCTGGTTGAGAGAATGCCAATAGTGTGCAAAGCTGTCATCAAGCGAAAACATGGCTACTTTGAATACTTTTTTTTTAGATTTGTTTAACACTTTTTTGGTTTCTACATGATTCCGTATGTGTTAAAGATTACCTTAAAAAACTTTTTAATCAGTTAATATATATTTGAGTTTATTATTTAATATTTTCATGTATTATTTGTTCTGTCTTTTTGCTACCAACCTTCTATGGATTGTTTTAAAAATAGCGATTTTATGGAGATTATTTAATTTTCAAATAACTGAGAAAGTGACGGTTGTAGTCTGAATAAGGGAAAAAAGGTTGATTATGGGGTGAGACATTCTTACTAATCTGCTAGAAGTTCAGATGTAAGTATGACTGAAGCATTTAGTAAGAGGTCTAATGCTTTAATATTTAATAATACATTTTATTCATAATCATTATAGAAACAGGCTAATTTAATATACCAAAGCAAATTTGAATATTTTTTGCTCATAATTTTAAAAATAAACATGTTGTTTTTATTACTTTAGTAATAAGGGATGCGTGTTTTGGAATATCTTTATTTAGTTTCCTTATTTTCACTCAGTAGATTCAGACAGGGAGTAACTACAATGTTGTTGATCCATCCTCAGTTTCTCCTATTTTTTTGTTATGTTTTATTTATTTTACCATTTATTATTTAACTAAAGCAAGATAGTTAAGAACAAATTCTTATTTACAATGACGGCCTGCCGGGAACAAGTCGTCCTACCCCGGCCTACCTAGCGCTGGGCCAATTGTGCGCCGTCCTATGGGACTCCCAATCACGGCCGGATGTGATACAGCCTGGATTCAAACCAGGGACTGCAGAGACACCTCTTGCACTCAGATGCTGTGCCTTAGACCGATGCACCACTTGGGAGTCCCTAGCCATTAAACTAAATCCATGAGGTTTCCTTTCTCTCCGGCAACTGAGTGAGGAAGGGTGTCTGTATCTTGTAGTGACTGGGTGTATTGATACACCATCCAAAGTGCAATTAATAACTTCACCATGCTCGGAGGGGATGGCTGCCGCTTTACGGGCTCCTAACCAATTGTGCTATTGTGTGTTTTTGCATTGTTTGTACATTATTTTATACATAATGTTGCTGCTTCTGTCTCTTATGACCAAAAACAGCTTCTGGACATCAGAACAGCGATTACTCACCTCGAACTGGACAAATATATAAAAATATATATACTACTTTTGTCGAGACAAGGCCCAAATCCCCGTCATCAGCGTGAAGAAAAGACTGAGAAAATGGGGGAGGAGGGCAGGGTGCCTTGTAAGAATTTAAGAATGTAAACCCCCACTACCCTCCGTATTATTAGCCAATGGGCAATTATTGGAAAACAAACTGAATAATCTACGATTAAGACTATCCTACCAATGGGTCATTAAAAACTGTAATATCTTATGTTTCACTGAGATGTGGCTGAAAAACAACACGATAATATAGGACAGAGATGTTCACCCGGACTATTGACCCAATGTTTTTACACTGCTGCTACTGGCTGTTTATTATCTATGCATAGTCACTGTACTCCTACCTACCTGTACAGATTACCTCGACTAACCTGTACTCCCTACCTACCTGTACAGATTACCTCGACTAACCTGTACCCCTACCTCCATGTACAAATTACCTCTAACCTGTACCCCTACCTACATGTACAGATTACCTCGACTAACCTGTACCCCTACCTCCATGTACAAATTACCTCTAACCTGTACCCCTACCTACATGTACAAATTACCTCTAACCTGTACCCCTACCTACATGTACAAATTACCTCTAACCTGTACTCCCACCTACATGTACAAATTACCTCCACTAACCTGTACCCCTACCTCCATGTACAAATTACCTCTGACCTGTACCCACAACCTACATGTACAGATTACCTCCACTAACCTGCACATTGACTCGCTACCGGTACCCCCTGTATATAGCCTCATTACTAACCTGTACCCCCGCACATTGACTCTGTACCGGTACCCCCTGTATATAGCCTCCACATTGACTCTGTACCGGTACCCCCTGTATATAGCCTCCACATTGACTCTGTACTGGTACCCCCTGTATATAGCCTCATTACTAACCTGTACCCTCGCACATTGACTCAGTACCCCTGTATATAGCCTCATTACTAACCTGTACCCCCGCACATTGACTCGGTACCCCCTGTATAGAGCCTCATTACTAACCTGTACCCCTGCACATTGACTCGGTACCCCCTGTATAGAGCCTCATTACTAACCTGTACCCTCGCACATTGACTCAGTACCCCTGTATATAGCCTCATTACTAACCTGTACCCCCGCACATTGACTCGGTACCCCCTGTATAGAGCCTCATTACTAACCTGTACCCCCGCACATTGACTCGGTACCCCTGTATAGAGCCTCATTACTAACCTGTACCCTCGCACATTGACTCAGTACCCCCTGTATAGAGCCTCATTACTAACCTGTACCCCCACACATTGACTCGGTACCCCTGTATAGAGCCTCATTACTAACCTGTACCCTGCACATTGACTCAGTACCCCTGTATATAGCCTCATTACTAACCGGTACCCCCGCACATTGACTCGGTACTCCTGTATAGAGCCTCATTACTAACCGGTACCCCCGCACATTGACTCAGTACCCCCTGTATATAGCCTCATTACTAACCGGTACCCCCGCACATTGACTCGGTACCCCCTGTATATAGCCTCATTACTAACCGGTACCCCCGCACATTGACTCAGTACCCCCTGTATATAGCCTCATTACTAACCTGTACCCCGCACATTGACTCAGTACCCCTGTATAGAGCCTCATTACTAACCTGTACCCCGCACATTGACTCGGTACCCCCTGTATATAGCCTCATTACTAACCGGTACCCTCGCACATTGACTCGGTACCCCCTGTATAGAGCCTCATTACTAACCGGTACCCCGCACATTGACTCAGTACCCCTGTATATAGCCTCATTACTAACCTGTACCCCGCACATTGACTCAGTACCCCTGTATATAGCCTCATTACTAACCGGTACCCCCGCACATTGACTCAGTACCCCCTGTATATAGCCTCATTACTAACCGGTACCCCAGCACATTGACTCGGTACCCCTGTATAGAGCCTCATTACTAACCGGTACCCTCACATTGACTCGGTACCCCCTGTATAGAGCCTCGTTATTGTTGTGTCATTTTCTTGTTACTTTTTGATTTGATAAGATTTTTAAAACTTTAGTTTATTTAATAAGTATTTTTCTTAACTCTATTTATTGAGCTGCGTTGTTGGTTAGGGGGCTTGTAAGAGTCAGCATTTCACGTAACGTGTTTTCGGGACAAATACATTTTGATTTGCTATTTATAAGTTCACCATGCTCATTCACCATTGACCCGCTCACTGTCACAGTCATACGGACCTAGTTTTGTCCCATGGAATAAATGTTGTGGATCTTAATGTTTTCCTCATAATCCTGGACTATCGGACCACCATTTTATTACGTTTGCAATTGCAACAAATGTCTACTCAGACCCAACCAAGGAACATCAAAAGTCGTGCTATAAATTCTGAACAACACAAAATTCCTTGATGCCCTTCCAGACTCCCTCTGCCCTACCCAAGGGCCAGAGGACAAAAATCCGTTAACCACCTAACTGAGGATCTCAATTTAACCTTAGCAATACCTAGATGCAGTTGCACCTAAAAACTAAAAAAATGTCTCATAAGAAACTAGCTCCCTGGTTACACAGAAAATACCCGAGCTCTGAAGCAAGCTTCCAGAAGGTGGAACGGAAATGGCGCCACACCAAACTGGAAGTCTTCCGACTAGCTTGGAAGGACGGTACCGTGCAGTACCGAGCCCTTACTGCTGCTCGATCGTCCTATTTTTTAGCAATTGAGGAAATAAGAACAATCGAAATTCCTTTTTGATACTGTGGCAAAGCTAACTAAAAAGCAGCATTCCCCAGAGAGGATGACTTTCACTTTAGCAGTGATAAATTCATGAACTTCTTTGAGGAAAAGATTATGATTATTAGAAAGCAAATTACGGACTCCTCTTTAAACCTGCGTATTCCTCCAAACCTCAGTTGTCCTGAGTCTGCACAACTCTGCCAGGACCTAGGATCAAGAGAGACGCTCAAGTGTTTTAGTACTATATCTCTTGACACAATGATGAAAATAATCATGGCCTCCTAAACCTTCAAGCTGTATACTGGACCCTATTCCAACTAAACTACTGAAAGAGCTGCTTCCTGTGTGGCCCTCCTATGTTGAACATAATAAACGGCTCTCTATCCACTGGATGTGTACCAAACTCACTAAAAGTGGCAGTAATAAAGCCTCTCTTGAAAAAAGCCAAGCCTTGACCCAGAAAATATAAAAAACTATCGGCCTATATCGAATCTTCCATTCCTCTCAAAGATTTTAGAGAAGGCTGTTTTTGCAACAACTCACTGCCTTCCTGAAGACAAACAATGTATACGAAATGCTTCAGTCTGGTTTTAGACCCCATCATAGCACTGAGACGGCACTTGTGAAGGTGGTAAATGACATTTTAATGGCATCGGACCGAGCTCTGCATCTGTCCTCGTGCTCCTAGACCTTAGTGCTGCTTTTGATACCATCGATCACCACATTCTTTTGAGAGATTGGAAACCCAAATTGGTCTGCACGGACATGTTCTGGCCTGGTTTAGGTCTTATCTGTCGGAAAGATATCAGTTTGTCTCTGTGAATGGTTTGTCCTCTGACAAATCAACTGTACATTTCGGTGTTCCTCAAGGTTCTGTTTAGGACCACTATTGTTTTCACTATATATTTTACCTCTTGGGGATGTTATTCGAAAAACATAATGTAAACTTTCACTGCTATGCGGATGACACACAGCTGTACATTTCAATGAAACATGGTGAAGCCCCAAAATTGCCCTCGCTAGAAGCATGTGTTTCAGACATAAGGAAGTGGATGGCTGCAAACTTTCTACTATTAAACTCGGACAAAACAGAGATGCTTGTTCTAGGTCCCAGAAACAAAGAGATCTTCTGTTGAATCTGACAATTAATCTTAATGGTTGTACAGTCGTCTCAAATAAAACTGTGAAGGACCTCGGCGTTACTCTGGACCCTGATCTCTCTTTTGAAGAACATATCAAGACCATTTCGAGGACAGCTTTTTTTCCATCTACGTAACATTGCAAAAATCAGAAACTTTCTGTCCAAAAATGATGCAGAAAAAAATTAATCCATGCTTTTGTCACTTCTAGGTTAGACTACTGCAATGCTCTATTTTCCGGCTACCCCGGATAAAGCACTAAATAAACTTCAGTTAGTGCTAAATAAACACTACTAGAATCCTGACTAGAACCAAAAAATTTGATCATATTACTCAGTGCTAGCCTCTCTACACTGGCTTCCTGTCAAAGCAAGGGCTGATTTCAAGGTTTTACTGCTAACCTACAAAGCATTACATGGGCTTGCTCCTACCTACCTCTCTGATTTGGTCCTGCCGTACATACCTACACGTACGCTACGGTCACAAGACGCAGGCCTCCTAATTGTCCCTAGAATTTCTAAGCAAACAGCTGGAGGCAGGGCTTTCTCCTATAGAGCTCCATTTTTATGGAACGGTCTGCCTACCCATGTCAGAGAAACGCAAACTCGGTCTCAACCTTTAAGTCTTTACTGAAGACTCATCTCTTCAGTGGGTCATATGATTGAGTGTAGTCTGGCCCAGGAGTGGGAAGGTGAACGGAAAGGCTCTGGAGCAACGAACCGCCCTTGCTGTCTCTGCCTGGCCGGTTCCCCTCTTTCCACTGGGATTCTCTGCCTCTAACCCTGTTACGGGGCTGAGTCACTGGCTTGCTGGGGCTCTCTCGTGCCGTCCCTGGGGAGGTGCGTCACCTGGGTGGAGTTGATTCACTGTTGTGGTCGGCCTGTCTGGGTTGCCCCCCTGGGTTGTACCGTGGCGGAGATCTTTGTGGGCTATACTCGGCCTTGTCTCAGGATGGTAAGTTGGTGGTTGAAGATATCCCTCTAGTGGTGTGGGGGCTGTGCTTTGGCAAAGTGGGTGGGGTTATATCCTTCCTGTTTGGCCCTGTCCAGGGGTGTCCTCGGATGGGGCCACAGTGTCTCCCTGACCCCTCCTGTCTCAGCCTTGTCCTATTCGGTGTCCTGTGTGAATCTAAGTGTGCGTTCTCTAATTCTCTCCTTCTCTCTTTCTTTCTCTCTCTCGGAGGACCTGAGCCCTAGGACCATGCCCCAGGACTACCTGACATGATGACTCCTTGCTGTCCCCAGTCCACCTGGCCATGCTGCTGCTCCAGTTTCAACTGGCCTGGGCCCTAGGACCATGTCCCAGGACTACCTGACATGAGGACTCCTTGCTGTCCCCAGTCCACCTGGCCATGCTGCTGCTCCAGTTTCAACTGTTCTGCCTTATTATTATTCGACCGTGCTGGTCATTTATGAACATTTGAACATCTTGGTCATGTTCTGTTATAATCTCTACCCGGCACAGCCAGAAGAGGACTGGCCACCCCACATAGCCCGGTTCCTCTCTAGGTTTCTTCCTAGGTTTTGGCCTTTCTAGGAGTTTTTCCTAGCCACCGTGCTTTTACACCTGCATTGTTTGCTGTTTGGGGTTTTAGGCTGGGTTTCTGTACAGCACTTTGAGATATCAGCTGATGTACGAAGGGCTATATAAATAAATTTGATTTGATTTGATTTGATAA
>NW_026289896.1:0-9213 GCF_023373465.1 Oncorhynchus keta
CATAAGTGTATACTCGTCAGACATCCCATGATACCTCATCAGAAGTGTCCACTTAATTTGAGGGGATAGGGTGTGTCTTTTAAGGGTTTGGAATGTGGACTTAGTCTCGTCTCGGCGAGAGGTCTGTGCTATTATTGCACTGCGGACTTACCTTCATTCAGGCAGATGAGAAAATGACCTCAGACCTCACATCAGGGGCCTCATGACCTGCATATAACTAATGATATATATATATATAAACATAAATTATTTCTCAGACCAGCAAGCATCTCTAAAATCTGTCTTAAGAAAACATCTGTATCCTACAAACGATTTGGCCGACAAAAATGAATATAACCCCTATGGATGGTGGATTCTCACCAACACGAGTGTGTTCTCGGTTTTGCTAAACGAGACTCATATGAAGGAAACCTGGCAACGGGATGAAAAGCCAATATAAGTGTAAAAAAGCTGTTAATTACACCTCAAAACAAACAGAGCCTCCAGAAAGTATTCAAACCCCTTGACTATTTCCATTATTATGTTATGTTAGATATTTTGGTCGCTGGCCTAGACACACTATCCCATCATGTCAATGTGGAATTATGTTTTTGACATTTTACAAAACGTATTAAAAATGAAAAGCTTTAATGTCTTGAATGAGTAGGTATTCAACCCCCTTTGTTATGGCAAGCCTAAATATGTTCAGGAGTAAAGAATTGCTTAAATTAACAAGTCACATACAGTGCCTTGCGAAAGTATTCGGCCCCTTGAACTTTGCGACCTTTTGCCACATTTCAGGCTTCAATAATTTTGCACGCCCAATTTTTCAGTTTTGATTTGTTAAAAAAAAGTTTGAAATATCCAATAAATGTCGTTCCACTTCATGATTGTGTCCCACTTGTTGTCGATTCTTCACAAAAAATACAGGTTTATATCTTTATGTTTTGAAGCCTGAAATGTGGCAAAGGTCGCAAAGTTCAAGGGGGCCGAATACTTTCGCAAGGAACTGTATGTTCAGGAGTAAAGAATTGCTTAGATGAACAAGTCACATATGTTCAGGAGTACACTTTTCTGCATGGACTCACTGTGTGTGCAATTTTATTTCACCTTTATATAACCAGGTAGGCCAGTTGAGAACAAGTTCTCATTTGCAACTGCGACCTGGCCAAGATAAAGCATAGCAATTCGACACAAACAACAACACAGAGTTACACATGGAGTAAACAAAACATACAGTCAATAATACAGTAGAACAAAATAAAATAATGGTGTTTTCAAATTGTTTTAATGACTACCTCATCTCTGTACCCCTCACATACAATTATCTGTAAGGTCATTCAGTCGAGCAGTGAATTTCAAACACAGATTCAACAAAGACCAGGGAGGTTTTCCAATGCCTCGCAAAGAAGGGCACCTATTGGTAGATGGGTAAAAAAAAAATCAATTGAAGTTATTATTTCAACTTTGTATGGTATATGAATACAACCAGTCACTACAGCGAGACAGGCGTCCTTCCTAATTCTGAAAAAGTAGACCGCTCAGGGATTTCACCATGGTAACCTTTAAAACATTTACAGAGTTGAATGGCTGTAATAGGAGAAATGTGAGGATGAATTGACAACATTGTAGTTACTCCATAATGCTAACCTAATTGACAGTGAAAAGAAGAAGAAGCTTGTACAAGAAGAAATACAAATATTCCAAAACATGCTTCCTGTTTGCAACAAGTAACTTAAGGAATGCTACAAAATATGTGGCAAAGCAATTCACTTTTTGTCCTGAATACAAAGTGTTGTTTGGGGCAAATCCAGTAGAGCACATTACTGAGTACCACTCTCTATTTTCAAGCATAGTGGTGGCTGCATCATGTTATGGGTATGCTTGTAATTGTTAAGGACTGTGGAGTTTTTCAGGATAAAAAATAACATCTATGTATGAATCTGTTAATCAATGTGTTTCTATGGGCTAATAGCAGTAAGGACTCATTCATTCATTCTGTCACTTCCATGGTAAGGAGGAGACAAAGGCGCAGCGTGGAAAGCGTACATTCTTCATTTATTAAATGAATGAACACTGAAACAAACTAACAAAATAACCGAATGAAACATGACGCTATACACATGCGTGCTAACAGGCAACTGCACAGACAAGAACCCACCAAATAACCAAGGGAAAATGGCTACCTAAATATCCATCTAAATATGGTCCCCGATCAGAGACAACATTAAACAGCTGCCTCTGATTGAGAATGGAGATAAGTGTTTCCAGTTTCAGAGATTTTTATAGTTCGTTCCAATCATCGGCAGCAGAGAACTGGAATGAGATGCGGCCAAAGGATGAATTGGCTTTGGGGGTGACCAGTGAGATATACCTGCAGGAACGCGTACTACGGGTGGGTGCAGCTATGGTGACCAGCGAGCAGAGATAAGGCGGGACTTTACCTAGCAGGGTCTTGTAGATGACCAGGAGCCAGTAGGTTTGGCGACGAGTATGAAGCGAGGGCCATGAGGTGACTACCTCAAGATCTAAACCTACATGTTTTGTTTGTCACTGATTTTAGACCGGGAAGGACGTATCTTGGAGAGAATTGTTCCAATGTTTGCATCATTGCGGAAAATGAAGAAGAAAAAACCTGGAGGAAAAATGTAATTGTGTTGTCAGTGTGCTCAATATCCAAAATCAACGTCTACATTTTGATGGGGTTTTAAATCAGTGGTTTCCCGGCCATCCTCACCACAGACTGTAAATAATAATTCTCATGCTCTGTTGCACCTGCGACACTAATCTAGTGAGCACTAATGGAGCTCAGCCAAGGCATTTGATTGGTTTGACATGTAGCGAGGTGATTTACAGAGTCACCTCCCCATTTAGCAGTTTTCTGTCATGAACCTCCCCAGGCTTATCCTTAGGAGGAAGCCTGGTTCTCCCTAAGGCTAGCTTGGTAGAAACCCAGTGCCCTTAGACCGTAGGGGATACAATATCCATTTCTTTAGTAAAAAAAAAAGACAGGCGCTGCTGATTCTACTGTCATCATCATCATCATCGTTGAGGCAGAGGACATGTACGTGTAGCCTGATGCTGACGTGTCATTACTCTTTTTGGCCAGACGTCATCAGATACATGGGCTATATATAGTAACACAGAGGGGCGCTGTTTCGCTCAGATGCTTTCTCTGGAGACATCGTTTCAGCCACCTCGAATTGTAGGAAAGTTGGCGGGTGCACGGTTCACTGTTCGAATGCTGGAATTATTCTGGATGAATGTGTGAAGGTAAGCTACTTTTTGAAGTGATTTGTTTGACAATCAGATGAAAACATCATGACTGGCTGTGTTCGTAGCACATTAATAACAAGGTAAAAACATTTCTATAATATAATTATATCTTTACTATAAAACCCTCAGACTGGCTTCTGCCTAGGGGGCTTCCAAATCACTATGTCCGCCTTTGGGTACAGTATGTCCATCTGTTTTAGCAGGAAACAGATTGCATCCTGCAGTGTGCTGCCCCCCTCCTATTGACTGGGCCAATCTCTAATATTCTCTCAGGCAGAGAACCCAGCCAATTCTCTTCTAAGTAGAAACAGTGTTTCCTGCTTACACATTCTTTAGCATAGCCTATAGGGCCCAGTGGCTAACTTACTAAGCCATATATCAGTACTTAATAGTGGGTGTTTACTTGGGAGAAGTAGGTTAAGGTTAGGAGAAGTAGTTTAAGGTTAGGAGAAGTAGGTTAAGGTTGGGAGAAGTAGTTTAAGGTTAGGAGAAGTAGGTTAAGGTTAGGAGAAGTAGGTTAAGGTTAGGAGAAGTAGTTTAAGGTTAGGAGAAGTAGGTTAAGGTTAGGAGAAGTAGGTTAAGGTTAGGAGAAATATTTTAAGGTTCAGAGAAGTAGGTTAAGGTTAGGAGAAGTAGGTTAAGGTTAGGAGAAGTAGTTTAAGGTTAGGAGAAGTAGGTTAAGGTTAGGAGAAGTAGGTTAAGGTTAGGAGAAGTAGGTTAAGGTTAGGAGAAGTAGTTTAATGTTAGGAGAAGTAGGTTAAGGTTAGGAGAAGTAGGTTAAGGTTAGGAGAAGTAGTTTAAGGTTAGGAGAAGTAGTTTAAGGTTAGGAGAAGTAGGTTAAGGTTAGGAGAAGTAGGTTAAGGTTAGGAGAAGTAGTTTAAGGTTAGGAGAAGTAGGTTAAGGTTAGGAGAAGTAGGTTAAGGTTAGGAGAAGTAGGTTAAGGGTAGGAGAAGTAGTTTAATGTTAGGAGAAGTAGGTTAAGGTTAGGAGAAGTAGGTTAAGGTTAGGAGAAGTAGTTTAAGGTTAGGAGAAGTAGGTTAAGGTTAGGAGAAGTAGGTTAAGGTTAGGAGAAGTAGTTTAATGTTAGGAGAAGTAGGTTAAGGTTAGGAGAAGTAGGTTAAGGTTAGGAGAAGTAGGTTAAGGTTAGGAGAAGTAGGTTAAGGTTAGGAGAAGTAGGTTATGGTTAGGAGAAGTAGGTTAAGGGTAGGAGAAGTAGTTTAATGTTAGGAGAAGTAGGTTAAGGGTAGGAGAAGTAGTTTAATGTTAGGAGAAGTAGGTTAAGGTTAGGAGAAGTAGGTTAAGGTTAGGAGAAGTAGGTTAAGGGTAGGAGAAGTAGTTTAATGTTAGGAGAAGTAGGTTAAGGTTAGGAGAAGTAGGTTAAGGTTAGGAGAAGTAGTTTAAGGTTAGGAGAAGTAGGTTAAGGTTAGGAGAAGTAGGTTAAGGTTAGGAGAAGTAGGTTAAGGTTAGGAGAAGTAGTTTAATGTTAGGAGAAGTAGGTTAAGGTTAGGAGAAGTAGGTTAAGGTTAGGAGAAGTAGGTTAAGGTTAGGAGAAGTAGGTTAAGGTTAGGAGAAGTAGGTTAAGGTTAGGAGAAGTAGGTTAAGGGTAGGAGAAGTAGTTTAATGTTAGGAGAAGTAGGTTAAGGGTAGGAGAAGTAGTTTAATGTTAGGAGAAGTAGGTTAAGGTTAGGAGAAGTAGGTTAAGGTTAGTAGAAGTAGGTTAAGGGTAGGAGAAGTAGTTTAATGTTAGGAGAAGTAGGTTAAGGTTAGGAGAAGTAGGTTAAGGTTAGGAGAAGTAGTTTAAGGTTAGGAGAAGTAGGTTAAGGTTAGGAGAAGTAGGTTAAGGTTAGGAGAAGTAGGTTAAGGTTAGGAGAAGTAGTTTAATGTTAGGAGAAGTAGGTTAAGGTTAGGAGAAGTAGGTTAAGGTTAGGAGAAGTAGGTTAAGGTTAGGAGAAGTAGGTTAAGGTTAGGAGAAGTAGGTTAAGGTTAGGAGAAGTAGTTTAAGGTTAGGAGAAGTAGGTTAAGGTTAGGAGAAGTAGGTTAAGGTTAGCTAAACTTCTGACTGACTCAATTTCAGCATGAAAGGTAATACATTTTTACATCTGTTCAACCCAGGCTGTATACCATCTAGCCACACCCCAAACACTTCATCAAAACCTTAGGGTTACAAAATGGTTTCTATCACACAACCAGGGGCGGACTTAGTTATTTGGAGGACCCAGGCAGAGGCCAGTCTGAGCCCCAACATACATGAGGTGGATCAGCTTTAATATACTGAATTTGGCCTTACTGCTATTATCCCATAGAAACGCATTGAATAACAGATTCATACATGAGGTGGATCAGCTTTAATATACTGAATTTGGCCTTACTGCTATTATCCCATAGAAACATACATGAGGTGGATCAGATTTAATATACTGAATTTGGCCTTACTGCTATTATCCCATAGAAACATACATGAGGTGGATCAGCTTTAATATACTGAATTTGGCCTTACTACTATTATCCCATAGAAACATACATGAGGTGGATCAGCTTTAATATACTGAATTTGGCCTTACTACTATTATCCCATAGAAACATACATGAGGTGGATCAGCTTTAATATACTGAATTTGGCCTTACTGCTATTATCCCATAGAAACATACATGAGGTGGATCAGATTTAATATACTGAATTTGGCCTTACTACTATTATCCCATAGAAACATACATGAGGTGGATCAGCTTTAATATACTGAATTTGGCCTTACTGCTATTATCCCATAGAAACATACATGAGGTGGATCAGATTTAATATACTGAATTTGGCCTTACTACTATTATCCCATAGAAACATACATGAGGTGGATCAGCTTTAATATACTGAATTTGGCCTTACTGCTATTATCCCATAGAAACATACATATATATATATGTATGTATGAGGTTGGGTGATTGTGAAGACCAGGTCATCTGATGCAGCACTCCATCACTCTCCTTCCTGGTCAAATAGCCCATACACAGCCTGGAGGTGTGTTGGGTCATTGTCCTGTTAAAAAACAAATGATAGTCCCACTAAGCCCAAACCAGATGGGATGGTGTATCGCTGCAGAATGCTGTGGTAGCCATGCTGGTTAAGTGTGACTTGAATTCTAAATAAATCACACACAGTGTCACCAGCAAAGCACCCCCACACCATCACACCTCCTCCTCCATGCTTCACGGTGGGAACCACACACCATCACACCTCCTCCTCCATGCTTCACGGTGGGAACCACACATGAACCGGTGGGAACCAACCCCCACTACCCTCCGTATTATTAGCCAATGGGCAATTATTGGAAAACAAACTGAATAATCTACGATTAAGACTATCCTACCAATGGGTCATTAAAAACTGTAATATCTTATGTTTCACTGAGATGTGGCTGAAAAACAACACGATAATATAGGACAGAGATGTTCACCCGGACTATTGACCCAATGTTTTTACACTGCTGCTACTGGCTGTTTATTATCTATGCATAGTCACTGTACCCCTACCTACCTGTACAGATTACCTCGACTAACCTGTACCCCTACCTACCTGTACAGATTACCTCGACTAACCTGTACCCCTACCTCCATGTACAAATTACCTCTAACCTGTACCCCTACCGACATGTACAAATTACCTCTAACCTGTACCCCTACCTACATGTACAGATTCCCTCGACTAACCTGTACCCCTACCTCCATGTACAAATTACCTCTAACCTGTACCCCTACCTACATGTACAAATTACCTCTAACCTGTACCCCTACCTACATGTACAAATTACCTCTAACCTGTACCCCCACCTACATGTACAAATTACCTCCACTAACCTGTACCCCTACCTCCATGTACAAATTACCTCTGACCTGTACCCCTACCTACATGTACAGATTACCTCTAACCTGTACCCCTACCTACATGTACAAATTACCTCTAACCTGTACCCCTACCTACATGTACAGATTACCTCTAACCTGTACCCACAACCTACATGTACAGATTACCTCCACTAACCTGCACATTGACTCGCTACCGGTACCCCCTGTATATAGCCTCATTACTAACCTGTACCCCCGCACATTGACTCGCTACCGGTACCCCCTGTATAAAGCCTCATTACTAACCTGTACCCCCGCACATTGACTCAGTACCGGTACCCCCTGTATATAGCCCCATTACTAACCTGAACCACCGCACATTGACTCAGTACTGGTACCCCCTGTATATAGCCTCATTACTAACCTGTACCCTCGCACATTGACTCGGTACCCCCTGTATATAGCCTCATTACTAACCTGTACCCCCGCACATTGACTCAGTACCCCCTGTATATAGCCTCCACATTGACTCAGTACCCCCTGTATATAGCCTACACATTGACTTGGTACCGGTACCCCCTGTATATAGCCTCCACATTGACTCGGTACCCCCTGTATATAGCCTCCACATTGACTCAGTACCCCCTGTATATAGCCTACACATTGACTTGGTACCGGTACCCCCTGTATATAGCCTCCACATTGACTCGGTACCCCCTGTATATAGCCTCCACATTGACTCGGTACCCCCTGTATATAGCCTCCACATTGACTCAGTACCCCCTGTATATAGCCTCCACATTGACTCGGTACCCCCTGTATATAGCCTCCACATTGACTCTGTACCGGTACCCCCTGTATAGAGCCTCCACATTGACTCTGTACCGGTACCCCCCTGTATATAGCCTCCACATTGACTCTGTACCGGTACCCCCTGTATATAGCCTCCACATTGACTCTGTACCGGTACCCCCTGTATATAGCCTCATTACTAACCTGTACCCTCGCACATTGACTCAGTACCCCCTGTATATAGCCTCATTACTAACCTGTACCCCGCATTACATTGACTCGGTACCCCTGTATATATCCTCATTACTAACCTGTACCCCGCACATTGACTCGGTACCCCCTGTATAGAGCCTCATTACTAACCTGTACCCCCGCACATTGACTCAGTACCCCCTGTATATAGCCTCATTACTAACCTGTACCCCGCACATTGACTCGGTACCCCCTGTATAGAGCCTCATTACTAACCTGTACCCCGCACATTGACTCGGGTACCCCCTGTATAGAGCCTCATTACTAACCTGTACCCCGCACATTGACTCAGTACCCCCTGTATATAGCCTCATTACTAACCTGTACCCCCGCACATTGACTCGGTACCCCTGTATAGAGCCTCATTACTAACCTGTACCCTCGCACATTGACTCGGTACCCCCTGTATATAGCCCTCATTACTAACCGGTACCCCCGCACATTGACTCGGTACCCCCTGTATATAGCTCATTACTAACCGTACCCCACATTGACTCAGTACCCCCTGTATATAGCCTCATTACTAACCGGTACCCCCGCAAGACATTGACTCAGTACCCCTGTATATAGCCTCATTACTAACCGGTACCCCGCACATTGACTCGGTACCCCTGTATATAGCTCTCATTACTAACCGGTACCCCAAGACATTGACTCGGTACCCCTGTATATAGCCTCATTACTAACCCGGTACCCCGCACATTGACTCGGTACCCCCTGTATAGAGCCTCATTACTAACCTGTACCCCCGCACATTGACTCGGTACCCCCTCGTTATTGTTGTGTCATTTTCTTGTTACTTTTTGATTTGATAAGATTTTTTAAAACTTTAGTTTATTTAATAAGTATTTTCTTAACTCTATTTGTTGAACTGCGTTGTTGGTTAGGGGGCTTGTAAAGTCAGCATTTCACGGTAACGTGTTTTCGGGACAAATACATTTTGATTTGCTATTTATAAGTTCACCATGCTCATAAGTTCACCATGCTCATAAGTTCACCATGCTCATAAGTTCACCATGCTCATAAGTTCACCATGCTCATAAGTTCACCATGCTCATAAGTTCACCATGCTCATAC
>NW_026289897.1:0-2500 GCF_023373465.1 Oncorhynchus keta
AATTCCAAATAAAGTTTCCACATTAACAAATCAACATGTGCTTGTACACACACCTTTCAAATGTCTCACTCAATCTAAAACATTATTTCAAATGTGGGTTCTCTCAGTCCCTCTCAGAAGGATTGTGGCAGGTTGCTGCAGTCCCTTTCTAGTCAGCCTCTCTCATTTCATCCCAGAAGACTCAGCAGAGCAGAGGGAGCATTAAGGAGCCCATTCAGGCTCAATCTGGTCCATCTGTCATTGCTATTACAGTGTCCAGAGAAGAGAAGAGTAGAACAGAGCAGAACAGAGCACAACAGAACAGAACAGAGCACAACAGAACAGAACAGAGCACAGCAGAACAGAGCACAGCAGAACAGAACAGAGAAGAACGGAACAGAACAGAGCAGAACAGAACAGAGCACAGCAGAACAGAGCACAGCAGAACAGAACAGAGAAGAACGGAACAGAACAGAGCACAGCAGAACAGAGCACAGCACAACAGAACAGAGCACAACAGAACAGAGCACAGCAGAACAGAGCACAGTAGAACAGAACAGAGCAGAACACAACAGAACACATCAGAACAGAACACAACACAGCAGAACAGAACACAACAGAACAGAACAGAGCGCAACAGAACACAACACAACAGAACAGAACAGAGCAGAACACAACAGAACAGAGCACAACAGAACAGAACAGAGCAGAACACAACAGAACAGAGCACAACAGAACAGAACAGAGCACAACAGAACAGAACACAACAGAACAGAGCACAACAGAACAGAACAGAGCAGAACACAACAGAACAGAACACAACAGAACAGAACACAACAGAACAGAGCACAACAGAACAGAACACAACAGAACAGAACACAACAGAACAGAACACAACAGAACAGAACAGAACACAGCAGAACAGAGCACAACAGAACAGAACAGAACACAGCAGAACAGAACACAACAGAACAGAACAGAACAGAACAGAGCACAACAGAACAGAGCACAACAGAACAGAACAGAGCAGAACACAGCAGAGCAGAACACATCAGAACAGAGCACAACAGAACAGAACAGAACAGAGCAGAACACAACAGAACACAGCAGAGCAGAACACATCAGAACAGAGCACAACAGAACAGAACAGAACAGAGCACAACAGAACAGAACAGAACACAACAGAACAGAGCACAACAGAACAGAACAGAACACAGCAGAACAGAACACAACAGAACATAACAGAACAGAACAGAGCACAACAGAACAGAACAGAGCAGAACACAACAGAACACAGCAGAGCAGAACACAACAGAACAGAACAGAGCAGAACACAACAGAACAGAACACAACAGAACAGAACACAACAGAACAGAGCACAACAGAACAGAACAGAGCAGAACACAACAGAACAGAGCACAACAGAACAGAACACAACAGAACAGAGCACAACAGAACAGAACACAACAGAACAGAACACAACAGAACAGAACAGAACACATCAGAACAGAGCACAACAGAACAGAACACAACAGAACAGAGCACAACAGAACAGAACAGAGCAGAACACAACAGAACAGAGCACAACAGAACAGAACACAACAGAACAGAGCACAACAGAACAGAACACAACAGAACAGAGCACAACAGAACAGAACACAACAGAACAGAGCACAACAGAACAGAACAGAGCAGAACACAACAGAACACAACAGAACAGAACACAACAGAACAGAACAGAGCAGAACACAACAGAACACAGCAGAGCAGAACACATCAGAACAGAACACAACAGAACACAACAGAACAGTACACAACAGAACACAGCAGAACAGAGCACAACAGAACAGAGCACAACAGAACAGAACACAACAGAACAGAACAGAGCAGAACACAACAGAACAGAGCACAACAGAACAGAACACAACAGAACAGAGCACAACAGAACAGAACACAACAGAACAGAACAGAGCAGAACACATCAGAACAGAGCACAACAGAACAGAACACAACAGAACAGAGCACAACAGAACAGAACAGAGCAGAACACAACAGAACAGAGCACAACAGAACAGAACACAACAGAACAGAGTACAACAGAACAGAACACAACAGAACAGAGCACAACAGAACAGAACACAACAGAACAGAGCACACCAGAACAGAACAGAGCAGAACACAACAGAACACAGCAGAGCAGAACACATCAGAACAGAGCACAACAGAACAGAACACAACAGAACAGAGCACAACAGAACAGAACAGAGCAGAACACAACAGAACAGAGCACAACTGAACAGAACACAACAGAACAGAGCACAACAGAACAGAACACAACAGAACAGAACACATCACAGCAGAGCAGAACACAACAGAACAGAGCACAACAGAACAGAGCAGAACACAACAGAACAGAGCACAACAGAACAGAGCACAACAGAACAGAACACAACAGAACACATCACAGCAGAGCACAACAGAACACAGCAGAGCAGAACACATCAGAACAGAACACAACACA
>NW_026289897.1:5000-9507 GCF_023373465.1 Oncorhynchus keta
CTTGGCTACATCCACGATGCTAGTGACGTTAGGGTCAGTTTTGCGGAAGAAGGGGATCTGGACAGCTTGTCTTACCCCTGCGACAGATGTTACGCACCAATTCTGAAACTTGAGGAACAAATGGACAAATGAACTATATCTGAGAGAGACGGAGATGGTGGTAATGCATTGCAGTGAGATGGGAAAGGGAAGGGTTTGGAGGAAGAAGGGAAGGGGTTGGAGGGAAGAAGGGGAAGGGGTTGAAGAAGAGAAAGAGAGAGAGAAGGGTTTGGAGGAAGAAGGAAGGGTTGGAGGAAGAAGGGAAGGGTTGGAGGAAAGAAGGAAGAGGAAGGGTTGGAGGAAAGAAGGAAGAAGGGGTTGGGAGGAAGAAAGGGAAAGAAGGGGTTAGATAGAAAAGGGAAGAGAAGGGGTTGGAGGAAGAAGGGAAGGGTTGGATGGAGAAGGGAAGGGTTGGAGGAAGAAGGGAAGGGTTGGATGGAGAAGGGAAGGGTTGGAGGAAGAAGGGAAGAAGAAGGGGTTGGAGGAAGAAGGAAGAGAAGGGGTTGGAGGAAGAAGGGAAGGGGTTGGATGGAGAAGGGAAGGGGTTGGAGGGAAGAAGGGAAGGTTGGATGGAGAAGGGAAGGGTTGGAGGAAGAAAAGGGAAGAGAAGGGGTTGGAGGAAGAAGGGAAGAGAAGGGTTGGAGGAAGAAGGAAGAGTTGGATGGAAGGGAAGGGTTGGAGAAGAAGGGAAGGGTTGGATGGAGAAAGGAAGGGTTGGATGGAGAAGGAAGGGGTTGGAGGAAGAAGGAAGGGTTGGATGGAGAAGGGAAGGGGTTGGAGGAAGAAAAGGGAAAGAGAAGGGTTGGAGGAAAAAGGAAGAGAAGGGGTTGGAGAGAAGAAGGAAGGGTTGGATGGAGAAGGGAAGTAGTTGGATGGAGAAGGGAAAGGGGTTGGATGGAGAAGGGAAGGGGTTGGAGAAAGAAGGGAAGGGTTGGAGGAAGAAGGGAAGGGGTTGGAGGAAGAAGGGAATAGAAGGGTTGGAGGAAGAAGGGAAGAGAAGGGTTGGAGGAAAAGGGAAGAGAAGGGGTTAGATAAGAAAAGGGAAGAAGGGGTTGGAGGAAGAAGGGAAGGGTTGGATGGAGAAGGGAAGGGGTTGGAGGAAGAAGGGAAGGGTTGGAGGAAGAAGGGGAGAAGAGAAGGGGTTGGAGGGAGTAAAGGGAAAGAAGAAAGGGGTTGGAGGAAGAAGGAAGGAGTTGGAGGAAGAAGGAAGGGTTGGAGGAAGAAAGGGGAAGAGAAGGGTTGGAGGAAGAAGGAAGGGGGTGGAGGAAGAAGGGGAAGAGGTTGGAGGGAAGAAGGAAGAGTTGGGAAGAGAAGGAAGAGAAGTGGTTGGAGGAGTGAATGTAGAGAAGAAGAAGAAGAGAAGGGATGGAGGGTGAAAAGGAAGAAGAGAAAGAGAAGGGATGGAGGGTGAAGGGAAAGAAAGAAGAGAAGGGGTTGGAGGATTGAAGGGAAGATAAAGAAGTTGGAGGAATTGAAAGGAAGAGAAGAAGAGAAGGGAAGGGGTTGGAGGGAGAAGAGAAGAAAGAAGAAAGGGTTGGAGGGAGAAGGGAAGATAAGAAGGTTGGAGGGTGAAAGGAAGAGAAGAAGAAAGAAGGAGAGGGGATGGAGGGAGAAAGAAAGAAAGGTTAGAGGAGAAAAGGAAAGAAGAAGAGAAAGAAGAAGAGAAGAAGAAGAAGAAGAAAGAAAGAAAGGGGTTAAGGGTTAAGGGGGGAGAAGAAGAAGAGAGGGGTTGGAGGAGGGAGAAAGGGAAAGAGAAGAGAAGAGAATATAAGGGGGTTGGAGGGAGAAGAAGATAAGGGAGAAGATAAAGAGAAGGGTTAGGGGAGAAAGGGGAAAAAGAGAAGAAAGGGTTAAGGAGGAGGAGGAAGAAAGAGAAAGAAGAAAGAAGAAGAAGGTTGGAGAGGAGAAGGGGAAGGAGATAGAGGAGAAGGAAGGGTTGGAGGAAGAAGAGAAGAGAAGGGGTTGGAGAGAGAAGGGAAGAGAAGAGAATATAAGGGGTTGGAGGAGAAGAGAAGAGAAGGGGTTGGAGGGAGAAGAGAAGAGAAGGGGTTGGAGGGAGAAGAGAAGAGAAGAGAAGAGAAGAGAAGGGGTTGAGAGGAAGAAGAGAAGAGAAGGGGTTGAGGGAGAAGGAAGGGAAGGGGTTGGAGGGGAGAAGAGAAGAGAAGGGGTTGGAGGGAGAAGGGAAGAGAAGAGAATATAAGGGTTGGAGGGAGAAGAGAAGAGAAGGGGTTGGAGGGAGAAGGGAAGAGAAGAGAATATAAGGGGTTGGAGGGAGAAGAGGAGAGAAGGGGTTGGAGGGAGGAAGGAAGAGAAGGGAAAGAGAGAAGGGGTTGGAGGGAGAAGAGGAAAGAAGAGAGAAAGGGTTAGAGGGAGAAGGGAAGAGAAGAGAATATAAGGGGGTTGGAGGGAGAAAAGAGAAAGAGTAAGGTTAAGGTGGGAGAGAGAAGAGGAGAAAAAGGGAAGAGGAAGGGGGTTGGAGGGAGAAGGAAGAGAAGGGGTTGGAAGGGAGTATAGTGAAGGGAAGGAAGGGTTGGAGGAGAGAAAGAGAAGAGAAAGGGTTGGAAGGAGAGAAGGGAAGAGAAAAGAGAATATAAGGGGGTTGGAGGAAAGAAGAGAAGAGAGGGTTGGAGGAGGGAGAGGAGGAGAGAAGGGAAGGAAGGGGTTGGAGGGAGAAGGGAAGAGAAGGGAAGAGGAATATATAGAGAGAAGGGAAGGGTTGGAGGGAGAAGAGAAGGGAAGGGGTTGCAGGGAGAAGGGAAGAGAACGGGTATGGAGGAAGAATGGAAGAGAAGGAAGGTGTTAGATGGAGAAAGAGAAAGAGAAGGAGAAGGGGTTGGAGGGATAAGAGAAGAGAAGGGGGTTGGAGATGTTAGTCATCTCTCCTGGCTTTGGAGTCATTATGTCCCTGGTCCTATGCCCCAGGAGAGCATGCCTCTGATGGACCCTGGTGTCCCTCTGATTGAAACTCTGGAATAACTCAGATTATTCAGGTTAGGATGCGTCCTCAATGTCTCCTATCTCTCAATGGGCCCTGATGAAATATTGCAATTTTCCATTTGGGATGAAAACTCAGTTTTACATGTCAGACTGTTCAATTATTAGCATATCTCATCTGAAGCCCGTGTTGGCTGATGAGGTGGCATTACCAATTATTAGCATATCTCATCTGAAGCCTTTACACCCAGGAAAATAGAATGTTTCAGCTTCATCCCGTTCAACGTGCCTGTGACGGTGTTACCTACCTATATAAGCTCAGTCATTGTATTTTCTGTGTGTTACAGCCCCTCTCTGATGGCCTTGGAGTGTGTTCCAAATGGCACTCTACCACTCCCTCATCTAACCCTGTGTTCCAAATGGCACTCTACCTCCTATATAACTCTGTGTTCCAAATGGCACTCTACTCCCTACTATAACTCTGTGTTCCAAATGGCACTCTACTCCCTATATAACTCTTGTGTTCCAAATGGCACTCTACTCCCTATATAACTCTGTGTTCCCAATGGCACCTACTCCCTATATAACTCTGTGTTCCAAATGGCACTCTACTCCCTACATATAACTCTGTGTGCCAAATGGCACTCTACTCCCTATATAACTCTCAGTGTTCCAAATGGCACTCTCCTCTACTCTCACAACTCTTGTGTTTCCAAATGGCACTCTACCCCCTATATAACTCTGTGCTGCAAAATGGCACTCTACACTCCCTATCTAACTCTAGTGTTCCAAATGGCACTCTACTCCCTATATAACACTGTGTTCCAAGTAAACTCTCTACTCTCCATCTAACTCCTGTGTTGCAAAATGGCACTATACTCCATATATAACTTCCTGTGTTCCTAAAAAGACACTCTACTCCCTATATGCATTCTGTGTTCAAAAATGGCACTCGACTTCCCTTTATGGGCCCAGTGTTCCAAATGGCATTCTACTCCCTATATAGTGCAGCATTTTTGATCAGAGTAGTGCACTATAGGGAGTAGAATGCCATTAGACCTGTTATAAGAAGTCAGGGTGCATTTATTTCAGAAATACTATAGGGAGTAGTGTATTCAGAAAACAGAGTTCTATAGTATAATTCATTTACCAACACAGAGTTATATGGGAGTGGAAGTGCCATTGGTTTCAGTAATCCTCATCAGAGTAAGTGTCGATAAGCTCACAAAAAGTATAAATGAGAGTAAGTATATTGCTACAGGATTATAAGAGTAGTGTAAATTTGAAACTTACTAAGTATATAGAAGTAAGTATTAAAACACAGGTCTCTGAATAGTCTCATTGTTTACAGAGAGGTCTGGGTGAGTGCCTAAATATAGGGAGTAGTCTCATTTAATTTGATTCTCTCAGGTAAAGTCTCATTAATTCTAGTATCAGGGAGTAGTTGAGTTCTCTCAAAGGTAGAGTGCCATTGGAACACAGGTTATATCAGGGAGTAGGTGCCATTTGGAACACACCGGGTATGAGAGGGCTA
>NW_026289898.1:0-4983 GCF_023373465.1 Oncorhynchus keta
AACCATTCATACTGTCAGATCTAATATGAAGAACTGAATACTAAAGAGAAGAAGAGGTTGACCAGTACATATTCATGTAACTTTATTTTTCATTGGCAGATCAATTAAGTTTGCTTCAATGCAATTATCCAAACACATTCATGATCAGTAACTAAAATAACTCATCTAGATTTAAACACAATTAATAAACATGTATTCATTTCATAACCTGTGTATTATTAAATTAAGTAGTAAAATAACCCCCCCCCCCAAACTATTGGTGAAAAGTGATCATCACACCATCTCTAACTGATACATGTTGTCTACTAACTCATTCCCACAGAGAATCTGAGAGGGACAATCTGGTCTCAGAGCAAAACGTATGTAAGTGGTCCACCAATGTAAGTGGTCGTACAATATAACATAAATTATAGGACATACGGTATGTTAAATGACAATTCATATGTTATGTTATGCATTGCTATTCATACAATATGTTACTAATTTGTAATATATTACGAATTCCAATTTGTTGTTGCTAAAGTTAGCCAGGTTAAGGGAAGAGTTAGCTAACATGCTAAGTAGTTACATGCTAAGAAGTAGTAGTAGTTGCAAAGTTGCTAAATACTTCAAATGCATACATGGTGTGTTTTCATGCAATCCTGCCAGTTATTCAATATGGTGACACCATTTACCAGAATGCAGCAGCCACTACTCTTAAACCACTGGATGCCGTCTACCATAGCACCCTTTGCTTTATTACAGGTGAAAGTTTTAATACTCATCATTGCATCCTGTATCAGAAGGTCAGGAGGTCACTTCCTCATGGAAGTCCCATAGATCCCTTCATTACTCCCTTCTCGTTTACAAAGCTTCCATCTCCACAAGCTTCCAACATACCTCACTTCCCTCTTGAAATATAAAAAGATGAGATACCAGACCCGTTCGCAGGGTTGGTCCCGCCCGTCTTCAAAGTTTGGTAAATCCACCTTTAGTTTTAACGCATCACAGTTATAGAATACCTCACAAAACAAATTCCAGCTGGATTCCCTGGTGCCGATAGGGCAGTTTACAACTCTGTTAAATGAGTTCACTGAAGTGTGCAATTGTTTCAAATGACTATTATAACTTATTGTAATAACCTGATGTTATGTATTTATAGCTGTCTTGTAGCTAAAAAAAATATATATATATTTTTTGTTTGTTTTGGTTGTATTGATGGAATGTTTGTCCTCAGGGCACCATAGCAACTGAGACCTGAATAAAAACAAGTAAAAACAGTAAAACTGTAGAGAAACTCTCCCAAACAGACACAGAGTCAGACCAGGCTGAGAGGGAAGCAGTAACACCCAGTCAACTGGCAGACTATAGCTGTGTTCGAATACCCATACTAACATACTGTATACTAAATGAGTATATACTACGAGTTCATTTTAGTATACTGTAAACGAACGGTATAGTTTCAGTCGAGCGTACGAGAGCATTGCCTGTCTTCCGGATGCTGTTGCTATGCAACCTCTTGCTAGCATAACAAATAACTTGCTAAATATAATAATTAATATATGCCATTTCAGACGCTTTTATCCAAAGCGACTTACAGTCATGTGTGCATACATTCTAATATCTGAGGGAATGCAATAACAAATCATTTGAGTTTTCAGTCAAAAATAGTGACTACTTCTATAGTGTAAATAATCTATAGCCTACATCTTAGTAGTTTTGCATTTGTTGCTATTCAGATTCACAGTGTTTAAGAAACAAAGCAGTCAGGTTAACTGGTTGTTTACAGAATAGGTCTAAATGCCTGAACTGGTTGTTATCTATGTCCACCTCACTGACCATGTTTTTACTTGCCTGGGGTGAAATGTCTAGTCTGATTTGTTCCAATCATTGTGAATTGTGAATGTGAATTGCTAAAATTTGAAGATTTAGGTGTGTTTGTTTCCAGTGTTTACTGCTCTCCGGACTCATAAATTCAGAGCGTTTGTTGAGCTTTCAGATTCACTGGACGCTCTGGCCGGGAGGAGGTTGATTCAAACGTTCAGACAGCAGTCAAGCTAACTGGCTAACGTTTGCTAGCTACTTGACTACAAATGAAACATGACTGACCATTTTAATCAAGCAGAACTGGTTAGACTGTTTTGTAATCCAGAGCGTGGCAAGTGACTACTGGTAATAATTTATTAGGCTTTCTTTTGCCAGTGTTTACTGACACCGGCTATATTCAACAAAGGTGTTGAGCTTTCTTAAATTCATCAGTCATTCTGAGCAAGAGTGTTCTGAAATCGAGTAGAGCTAGAATTAACAATGTCCATTAAACGCACAATGACTACAGTATAGAATGATGTAATAATCAAGTTCCTAAATGTTGGTTAGTTAGTTAACATACCAGTACAAGTTCCTGTAACAATATTAGTTCCAACTCACGTTAGCTAACATACCAGTACATACTGCTGTAATGATATGCAGTTCCTAAGGATAGCGTAGCTAACATACCAGTACATACTGCTGTAATGATATGCAGTTCCTAAGGATAGCGTAGCTAACATACCAGTACATACTGCTGTAATGCGATGCAGTTCGTAAGAACAGCGTATAACAAATTGTCAGCCAACATAAAGTGTAACTTAACTTATTAGAAAAGTCATTACTTAATTACATTGCTCAACATTTTCTTAACATTTGTCATAATTAGTTATTAAAGAAATGATTTGTATTCGCTCTCAGACTCAGGCTGCATATTTTCCTCCATTTTCTTCAAATCTGAACACGTGAAGCGACACCCTTTTTTTGCCGAATTGCATTATGGGTCCTAAAAAATACAAAAAGTGTCCTTTGTGTGTATACTTCGTATTTTGGCGAATTGCATGCTAACTATATCCATACTATGACCAATAAGCATACTATATACTCCACGTCACAAATAGTGTGGTTAGTATGAGTATTCAAACACAGCCTGTGTTTGTTTTTAAAATGAGAAGCCTCACAGAGGGTATTCAACACTACAGGAAAATTCAAGGTCATCTCAATATGTTTACAGTAGAATCTAACAAAGCACACCAAAACTAAAGGAGCACACTAATCAGTAAAGTAAAGAGGCTAACATTCTAGAACTCTTCCTTTCCACTGGACAGTTCCCTCACAGTGAGAAACAATAAGATTACAATAGTGTTCTAAGCTTCATTCAACGTTACCATTTCCTTTATGAGATGAGAATGAAGTGATGGAGTGACTTTAATCATAGCTGGTCTGAGAGAACTGATGTGGTTTTTCTCCTTAATGTATACGTTGGTGAGTTTTTAAGTTGCACTGATGAGAAAAACTCTTTCCACAGTCAGAGCAGGAATAAGGCTTCTCTCCTGTATGTGTTCTCTGGTGAACTTTTAGATCAGTTGATGTTGTGAAGCATTTTCCACAGTCAGAGCAGACGTAAGGCTTCTCCCCTGTATGTGTTCTTTGATGAACTTTAAGTGGGAAAGTTGAGAGAAACTAGTTCCACAGTCAGGGCAGAAGAAAGGCCTCTCTCCTGTGTGTGTTCTCTGATTAACTTTTAGCTGAGTTGATGTTTTAAAACGTTTTCCACAGTCAGAGCAGTAATAAGGTTTCTCCCTGTATGTATACGTTCATGTGTTTTTAAGTGGGAAAGTTGAGAGAAACTAGTTCCACAGTCAGGGCAGAAGAAAGGTTTCTCTCCTGTGTGTGTTCTCTGATGAAGTTTTAGCACCGTTGATGTTTTGAAGCATTTTCCACAGTCAGAGCAGGAATAAGGCTTCTCTCCTGTGTGTATTTTTAGGTGTATTTTTAGCTTTGATAGAAATGGGAAAATCTCTTCACAATGTGGGCAGTGGTGAGACCTCGTAGCCCTGTGATCTTCCTGCTGTTGCTCTCTGGATGTAGAGAATGTCTCAACATGGTATCCTGTGTGAACATCAGAAGAACCAGTCAGTTGGTGTGATATACATGTCAAAAGTATTTTATTTAGCCCTTTTTACATCAGTAGTTTTCACAAAGTGCTTAACAGAAACCCAGCCTAAAATCCCCAAATAGCAAGCAATGCAGATGTAGAAGCACAGTGACCACAAAATAAATCCTAGAAAGCAGGAACCTAGGAAGAAACCTAGAGAGTAACCAGGCACAGAGCGGTGACCAGTCCTCTTCTGGCCATACCGGGTGACAGGTAGCCTAGTGGTTAGAGCAACCGGAAGGTTGCAAGATAGAATCCCGAGCTGACAAGGTAACAATCTGTCATTCTGCCCCTGAACAAGGCAGCTAACCCACTGTTCCTAGGCCGGCTGTTGTCAAATCGATCCGGTTAACAGGATTTCAGCCGGAAGAACAGTCTAAAATCACATTACATAATTTCCCAAATAGTTCCATCTTTACTCATTCATTCTATACAACAACTAGATGTAAGCCTCATAACTGAGACTTTTGTATAAACAGTATTATGGTAATGTGGCTGTATTGTCGCTCATGAGTTTACCAAAATTGTACCAAACTGACCAGTTCGTAGCTCATTACTTCACCGATCTTTATACATTCTCCAGAACATGAATGTCGTTCGGTTCTCCAGTTCTGTGAGGTGGAAGAAATTCCCTTTGTTCTCTCTATGAAACTCTCTCTCTCTCTATATTCTTTCTGAGCTCATGCAGGCCAGGGAGTGGGTTCTCCTCCAGGAATTTGACTGTAACCTTTGGATAAGCGTCTGCTAAAGCATATATTATATTATATTATTCTCTCAGACCTGGGCAGTAGGAGCGACAGAGAGGGGGATGGTGCATAGGGGAGGGGTGGTGCTCACTGTTCCCAAAGAGGGCAACGTCATGACAGCAGGTAGTTTGCCCCTGGTGTTGCGTTGTGCAAACCTCACCATTCTCTGGAGAGCCTTGCGGTTGATGGCGGCGCAGTTGGCATACCAGGCTGTGATACAGCCCGACAGGATGCTCGATTGTGCATCTGTAAAAGTTTGTCAGGGTTTTGGGTGACAAGCCAATTTCTTCAGCC
>NW_026289899.1:0-9754 GCF_023373465.1 Oncorhynchus keta
CCCTTTATTTTATTTTTATTTCACCTTTATTTAACCAGGTAGGCTAGTTGAGAACAAGTTCTCATTTGCAACTGCGACCTGGCCAAGATAAAGCATAGCAGTGTGAACAGACAACACAGAGTTACACATGGAGTAAACAATTAGCAAGTCAATAACACAGTAGAAAAATGGGCAGTCTATATACAATGTGTGCAAAAGGCATGAGGAGGTAGGCGAATACACTTTTGGTGATTAACACTGAGTGATAAATGATCAGATGGGCATGTACAGGTAGAGATATTGGTGTGCAAAAGAGCAGAAAAGTAAATAAATAAAAACAGTATAAAAACAGTATGGGAATGAGGTAGGTGGAAAATGGGTGAGCTATTTACCTATAGACTATACAGCTGCAGCGATCGGTTAGCTGCTCGGATAGCTGATGTTTGAAGTTGGTGAGGGAGATAAAAGTCTCCAACTTCGCTCCAGTCACAGGCAGCAGAGTACTGAACGAAAGGCGGCCAAATGAGGTGTTGGCTTTAGGGATGATCAGTGAGATACACCTGCTGAGCGCGTGCTACGGATGGGTGTTGCCATCGTGACCAGTGAACTGAGATAAGGCGGAGCTTTACCTAGCATGGACTTGTAGATGACCTGAGCCAGTGGGTCTGGCGACGAATATGTAGTGAGGGCCAGCTGACTAGAGCATACAAGTCGCAGTGGTGGGTGGTATAAGGTGCTTTAGTGACAAAACGGATGGCACTGTGATAGACTGCATCCAGTTTGCTGAGTAGAGTGTTGGAAGCCATTTTGTAGATGACATCGCCGAAGTCGAGGACGGTAGGATAGTCAGTTTACTAGGGTAAGCTTGGCAGCGTGAGTGAAGGAGGCTTTGCTGCGGAATAGAAAGCCGACTCTTGATTTGATTTTTGATTGGAGATGTTTGATGTGAGTCTGGAAGGAGAGTTTGCAGTCTAGCCAGACACCTAGGTACTTATAGATGTCCACATATTCAAGGTCGGAACCATCCAGGTGATGCTAGTCGGGCATGCGGGTGCAGGCAGCGATCAAGGTTGAAAAGCATGCATTTGGTTTTACTCGCATTTAAGAGCAGTTGAGGCCACGGAAGGAGTGCTGTATGGCATTGAAGCTCGCTTGAGGTTTGATAGCACAGTGTCCAATGACGGGCCGAAAGTATATAGAATGGTGTCGTCTGCGTAGAGGTGGATCAGGGAATCGCCCGCAGCAAGAGCAACATCATTGATATATACAGAGAAAAGAGTCGCCCGAGAATTGAACCCTGTGGCACCCCCATAGAGACTGCCAGAGGACCGGACAGCATGCCCTCCGATTTGACACACTGAACTCTGTCTGCAAAGTAATTGGTGAACCAGGCAAGGCAGTCATCCGAAAAAACCGAGGCTGTTGAGTCTGCCGGGATAAGAATATGGTGATTGACAGAGTCGAAAGCCTTGGCGAGGTCGATGAAGACGGCTGCACAGTACTGTCTTTTATCGATGGCGGTTATGATATCATTTAGTACCTTGAGTGTGGCTGAGGTGCACCTGACCGGTCGGAAACCAGATTGCACAGCGGAGAAGGTACGGTGGGATTCGAGATGGTCAGTGACCTGTTTGTTGACTTGGCTTTCAAGACCTTAGATAGGCAGGGCAGGATGGATATAGGTCTATAGCAGTTTGGGTCCAGGGTGTCTCCCCCTTGAAGAGGGGGATGACTGCGGCAGCTTTCCAATCCTTGGGGATCTCAGACGATATGAAAGAGAGGTTGAACAGGCTGGTAATAGGGGCTGCGACAATGGCGGCAGATAGTTTCAGAAATAGCGGGTCCAGATTGTCAAGCCCAGCTGATTTGTACGGGTCCAGGTTTTGCAGCCTTTCAGAACATCTGCTATCTGGATTTGGGTAAAGGAGAACCTGGAGAGGCTTAAGAGGAACCACGGGGGGCGGAGCTGTTGGCCGAGGTTGAGTAGCCAGGCGGAAGGCATGGCCAGCCGTTGAGAAGTGCTTATTGAAGTTTTCGATAATCATGGATTTATCGGTGGAGACCGTGTTTCCCAGCCTCAGTGCAGTGGGCAGCTGGGAGGAGGTGCCTTGTTCTCCATGGACTTCACAGTGTCCCAGAACTTTTGAGTTGAGCTACAGGATGCAAACTTCTGCCTGAAGAAGCTGGCCTTAGCTTTCCTGACTGACTGTGTGTATTGGTTCCTGACTTCCCTGAACAGTTGCATATCACGGGGCTATTCGATGCTATTGCAGTCCGCCACAGGATGTTTTTTTGTGCTGGTCGAGGGCAGTCAGGTCTGGAGTGAACCAAGGGCTGTATCTGTTCTTGGTTCTGCATTTTTGAACGGAGCATGCTTATCTAAAATGGTGAGGAAGTTACTTTTTAAAGAATGACCAGGCATCCTCAACTGACGGATGAGGTCAATGTCCTTCCAGGATACACGGGCCAGGTCAATTAGAAAGGCCTGCTCACAGAAGTGTTTTAGGGAGCCGTTTGACAGTGATGAGGGTGGTCGTTTGACTGCGGCTCCGTGGCGGATACAGGCGATGAGGCAGTGATCGCTGAGATCCTGGTTGAAGACAGCGGAGGTATATTTGGAGGGCCAGTTGGTCAGGATGACGTCTATGAGGGTGCCCTTGTTTACAGAGTTAGGGTTGTACCTGGTGGGTTCCTTGATGATTTGAGTGAGATTGAGGGCATCTAGCTTAGATTGTAGGACTGCCGGGGTGTTAAGCATATCCCAGTTTAGGTCACCTAACAGAACAAACTCTGAAGCTAGATGGGGGCGATCAATTCACAAATGGTGTCCAGGGCACAGCTGGGAGCTGACGGGGGGTCGGTAGCAGGCGGCAACAGTGAGAGACTTTCTGGAGTTTCTGGAGAGAGTAATTTTCAAAATTAGTAGTTCAAACTGTTTGGGTATGGACCTGAAAGTATGACATTACTTTGCAGGCTATCTCTGCAGTAGACTGCGACTCCGCCCCCTTTGGCAGTTCTATCTTGACGGAAGATGTTATAGTTGGGTATGGAAATCTCTGAATTTTTGGTGGCCTTCCTGAGCCAGGATTCAGACACGGCAAGGACAGTTAACCCACTGTTCCCTGGTAGACTGTCATTGTAAATAATAATTTGTTCTTAACTGACTTGCCAAGTTAAATTAAGGTTACATTATATATATATATACAAAGAACAGCAGCTAGCAACTCAGCCCCTCAAAGGCCAACATGTTCTTATGGTCCCAGTCGGCTGTAGACTGTTTATGGCCTTATGTCTTTATTAATACAGTTGTTATTTTGGAAAACTACAAATTGTGTTTCTCATTGGACAAGACCAGGTAGTCCCGCCCCCCAGTTTCACTTAATTTCAAAACGTTTTCTCCCTACTGAATCCCACCCTGGGTGGTATTCACTATTTACCAGACAACCCTGGGTGGTGTCACTAGACACCAGGCAAACCTGGGTGGTATTCACTAGACACCAGACAACCCTGGGTGGTATTCACTAGACACCAGACCACAATGGGTGGTATTCACTAGATAACCCTGGGTGGTATTCACTAGACACCATACAACCCTGGTGGTATTCACTAGACACCAGACAACCCTGGGTGGTATTCACTAGACAACCCTAGGTGGTATTCACTAGACACCATACAACCCTGGGTGGTATTCACTAGATAACAGACAACCCTGGTGGTATTCACTAGATTAACCTGAGTGGTATTCACTAGACACCAGACCACAATGGGTGGTATCCACTAGATAACCCTGGGTGGTATTCACTAGACAACCCTGGGTGGTATTCACTAGACAGCCCTGGGTGGTATTCACTAGACAATCCTGGGTGGCATTCACTAGACAACCCTGGGTGGTATTCACTAGACAACCCTGGGTGGTATTCACTAGACAACCCTGGGTGGCATTCACTAGACAACCCTGGGTGGCATTCACTAGACAACCCTGGGTGGCATTCACTAGACAACCCTGGGTGGTATTCACTAGACACCAGACAACCGTGGGTGGTATTCACTAGACACCATACAACCCTGGGTGGTATTCACTAGACACCAGACAACCCTGGGTGGTATTAACTTGCTTCCTCATGGCTCTGGGGATATTGTATGTGTTGTCCAAGTGGGTTGTATGTGTTGTCCAAGTGATTTTCATGGATAATGAAAGGGCTGAATTAGGGGAGTGATGAAGATGTTGTCAAAGTGGCAAGTTACTAAACAAAGTAGTTAGCCCATTATGATGCCAGGGTGGTTACTGTCATGTGGAACTGAAACGGTACCAGCCAAATAAACCTACTCCTTATTTTCCTTGTTGGGGAAACCTGTGGTTGAGACAGAAATATAAGATTCTGAATCATTTGAATGCCTAAGGCAGACACAGGACACTCAAGCTGTGAAAAAAAAAGATCTGATTCAGAAACAAACCCTAGTACAACAGCAATCTGCCCACGGGTATTTTCTGAGCATGAGAACCTCTTTCAGCAAACCATTTTAATCCACTTTACTGGTGACCTTACTGTAGGAGTTATGACCACTACAAAAATAATGACCTTACAGTAGTGCCACGACAACAAAACATATGTTTTATGTAAACAGCACCAGTCAAAAGTTTGGTTACACCTGCTCATTCCAGGGTTTTTCTTTAACTGCTACTATCTTCCATATTGTAAAATAATAGTGAAGACATCAAAACTATGAAATAACACACATGGAATTAGTCCTGGGAAAACAAATATTTTCTAAAGAAATGTCCCTTTTTCAGGACCCTGTCTTTCAAAGATAATTTGAAAAAATCCCCAAAACTTCACAGACCTTAATTGTAAAGGGTTTAAACCCTGCTTCCCATGCTTGTTCAATGATCCGTAAAACAATTAATAAATATGCACATGTGGAACGGTCGTTAAGACAATAACAGTTTACAGACGGTACGCAATTAAGGTCACAGTTATAAAAACTTAGGACACTAAAGAGGCCTTTCTACTGACTCTGAAAAGCACCAAAAGAAAGATGCCCAGGGTCCCTGCTCATCTGTGTGAACATGCCTTATGCATGCTGCAAGGATGCATGAGGACTGCAGATGTGGCCAGGATATTAAATTGCAATGTCCTTACTGTGAGACGCCTAAGACAGCGATACAGGGAGACAGGGTGGACAGCTGATCGTCCCCGCAGTGGTAGACCATGTGTAACAACACCTGCACAGGATCGGGTACATCCGAACATCACACCTGTGGGACAGGTACAGGATGGCAACAACAACTGCCCAAGTTACACCAGGAACGCACAATCCCTCCATCAGTGCTCAGACTGTCCACAATAGGCTGAGAGAGGCTGGACTGAGGGCTTGTAGGTCTGTTGTAAGGCAGGTTCTCACCAGACATCACCATCAACAACATCGCCTATGGGCACAAAACCCACCGTCGCTGGACCAGACAGGACAGGCAAAAGTGCTCATCACTGACGAGTCTGCTAAATGACTTAAATGTAATGTAATGAGTCGTGTTTTTGTCTCTCACATGGGGTGATGGTCGGATTTGCATTTGTCGTCGAAGGAATGAGCGTTACACTGAGGCCTATACTCTGGAGCAGGATCGATTTGGCGGTGGAGGATCCGTCATTGTCTGTGGCGGTGTGTCACAGCATCATCGGACTGAGCTTGCTGTCATTGCAGGCAATCTCAACACTGTGCATTACAGGGAAGAGATCCTCCTCCCTCATGTGGTACCCTTCCTGCAGGCTCATCCTGACATGACCCTCCAGCATGACAATGCTACCAGCCATACTGCTCATTCTGTGCATGATTTCCTGCAAGACAGGTATGTCAGTGTTTCTGCCATGGCCAGCGAAGATCCCGGATCTCAATCACATTGAGCATGTCTTGGACCTGTTGAATCGGAGGGCAAGGGCCATTTCCCCCAGAAACGTCCGGGGAACTTGCAGGTGCCTTGGTGGGAAGAGTGGGGTAGCATCTCACAGCAAGAACTGGCAAATCTGGTGCAGTCAATGAGGAGGAGATGCACTGCAGTACTTAATGCAGCTGGTGGCCACACCCAGATATTGACTGTTACTTGATTTGGACCCTTCTTCGTTCAGGGACACATTATTCCATTTCTGTTAGTCACATGTCTGTGGAACTTGTTCAGTTTATGTCCCAGTTGTTGAATCTTGTTATATTCTTAAAACGTTTGCTGAAAATAAAGGCCGTTGACAGTTTATATCCATGGTGTCGTTTCTGCAAGCCATCTATGGAAGCCAGAGGGGGTGGGTGACTTCCACTCTGTGAGGATACTTTTTTGGGGGGTGCAGCCACTATTCCAAACATCAGTCTGTTGTTCCTCGTGAGGAGAAACAGTCCGAATAGCCAAAGAGAGAAAGTTCTGGGTCAGGTTCAATGGCCTTGGTTCATATACTCTTGAATACCAATCAAAGACGTTCACCCCGAAAATTGTGAAGTAGGGGGCAGAGCCAAAAAATGATGAGTTAATGAACCCTCCGAGGCTTTACATGTGTCACACAGTGTGGAGACCTGGTCGGTGAACTCTATGTCATTTGGTTTTGGAGTAATGAAGTCTATGCATGATTTTGTATCGTATCCATTGATGTCTGGCATTGATGTAATAGGAGTGAATTGTAGACAGGGCTTCTCCCCATAGATTATCTGAGATCTCAATATTTAACTCTTTACCCCAGGTCTCCTTGAGATGACGAGTAGAGCCCTCTGTATAGTTTTTTATTTAACCTTAATTTAACTAGGCAAGTCAGTTAAGAAAATATCTTATTTACAATGACAGCCTAGGAACAGTGAGGAGCAACCTTGTTCAGGGGCATAATGACAGATTTTTACCTTGTCAGCTCAGGGATTTGCTTTAGCAGAGGCGGCAAGGGTAGCCTAGTGGTTAGAGCGTTGGACTAGTAACCGGAAGGTTGCAAGTTCAAACCCCCGAGCTGATAAGGTACAAATCTGTCGTTCAGCTCCTGAACAGGCAGTTAACCCACTGTTCCTAGGCCGTCATTGAAAATAAGAATTTGTTCTTAACTGACTTGCCTCGATAAATAAAGGTAAAATTATTTTGCGTTTGGAGGGCTGCCGTAGCAGATCATAACACTGTGAGACTAGGTGTTTTGAGTTAGGACGGCTGCCGTAGCGAGATCATAACACTGTGAGACTAGGTGTTTTGAGTTAGGACGGCTGCCGTAGCAGATCATAACACTGTGAGACTAGGTGTTTTGAGTTAGGAGGGCTGCCAGAGCAGATCATAACACTGTGAGACTAGGTGTTTTGAGTTAGGAGGGCTGCCGTAGCAGATCATAACACTGTGAGACTAGGTGTTTTGTGTTAGGAGGGCTGCCGTAGCAGATCATAACACTGTGAGACTAGGTGTTTTGAGTTAGAGGGCTGCCGTAGCAGATCATAACACTGTGAGACTAGGTGTTTTGAGTTAGGAGGGCTGCCGTAGCAGATCATAACACTGTGAGACTAGGTGTTTTGAGTTAGGAGGGCTGCCGTAGCAGATCATAACACTGTGAGACTAGGAGTTTTGAGTTAAGAGGGCTGCCGTAGCAGATCATAACACTGTGAGACTAGGTGTTTTGTGTTAGGACGGCTGCCGTAGCAGATCATAACACTGTGAGACTAGGTGTTTTGAGTTAGGAGGGCTGCCGTAGCAGATCATAACACTGTGAGACTAGGCGTTTTGAGTTAGGAGGGCTGCCAGAGCAGATCATAACACTGTGAGACTAGGTGTTTTGAGTTAGGAGGGCTGCCGTAGCAGATCATAACACTGTGAGGCTAGGTGTTTTGAGTTAGGAGGGCTGCCGTAGCAGATCATAACACTGTGAGGCTAGGTGTTTTGAGTTAGGAGGGCTGCCGTAGCAGATCATAACACTGTGAGACTAGGCGTTTTGAGTTAGGAGGGCTGCCAGAGCAGATCATAACACTGTCAGACTAGGTGTTTTGAGTTAGGACGGCTGCCGTAGCAGATCATAACACTGTGAGACTAGGTGTTTTGAGTTAGGAGGGCTGCCGTAGCAGATCATAACACTGTGAGACTAGGTGTTTTGAGTTAGGACGGCTGCCGTAGCAGATCATAACACTGTGAGACTAGGTGTTTTGAGTTAGGACGGCTGCCGTAGCAGATCATAACACTGTGAGACTAGGCGTTTTGAGTTAGGAGGGCTGCCGTAGCAGATCATAACACTGTGAGGCTAGGCGTTTTGAGTTAGGACGGCTGCCGTAGCAGATCATAACACTGTGAGACTAGGTGTTTTGAGTTAGGAGGGCTGCCGTAGCAGATCATAACACTGTGAGACTAGGCGTTTTGAGTTAGGAGGGCTGCCGTAGCAGATCATAACACTGTGAGACTAGGCGTTTTGAGTTAGGAGGGCTGCCGTGAGCAGATCATAACACTGTGAGACTAGGCGTTTTGAGTTAGGAGGGCTGCCGTAGCAGATCATAACACTGTGAGACTAGGTGTTTTGAGTTAGGAGGGCTGCCGTAGCAGATCATAACACTGTGAGACTAGGTGTTTTGAGTTAGGAGGGCTGCCGTAGCAGATCATAACACTGTGAGACTAGGAGTTTTGAGTTAGGAGGGCTGCCGTAGCAGATCATAACACTGTGAGGCTAGGTGTTTTGAGTTAGGAGGGCTGCCGTAGCAGATCATAACACTGTGAGACTAGGTGTTTTGAGTTAGGAGGGCTGCCGTAGCAGATCATAACACTGTGAGACTAGGTGTTTTGAGTTAGGAGGGCTGCCGTAGCAGATCATAACACTGTGAGGCTAGGTGTTTTGAGTTAGGACGGCTGCCGTAGCAGATCATAACACTGTGAGGCTAGGTGTTTTGAGTTAGGAGGGCTGCCGTAGCAGATCATAACACTGTGATACTAGGTGTTTTGAGTTAGGAGGGCTGCCGTAGCAGATCATAACACTGTGAGGCTAGGTGTTTTGAGTTAGGACGGCTGCCGTAGCAGATCATAACACTGTGAGGCTAGGCGTTTTGAGTTAGGAGGGCTGCCGTAGCAGATCATAACACTGTGAGACTAGGTGTTTTGAGTTAGGACGGCTGCCGTAGCAGATCATAACACTGTGAGGCTAGGTGTTTTGAGTTAGGAGGGCTGCCGTAGCAGATCATAACACTGTGAGACTAGGTGTTTTGTAGTTAGGAGGGCTGCCGTAGCAGATCATAACACTGTGAGACTAGGTGTTTTGTGTTAGGACGGCTGCCGTAGCAGATCATAACACTGTGAGACTAGGTGTTTTGAGTTAGGACGGCTGCCGTAGCAGATCATAACACTGTGAGACTAGGTGTTTTGAGTTAGGAGGGCTGCCGTAGCAGATCATAACACTGTGAGACTAGGTGTTTTGAGTTAAGAGGGCTGCCGTAGCAGATCATAACACTGTGAGGCTAGGTGTTTTGAGTTAGGACGGCTGCCGTAGCAGATCATAACACTGTGAGACTAGGTGTTTTGAGTTAGGAGGGCTGCCGTAGCAGATCATAACACTGTGAGACTAGGTGTTTTGAGTTAGGAGGGCTGCCGTAGCAGATCATAACACTGTGAGACTAGGTGTTTTGAGTTAGGAGGGCTGCCGTAGCAGATCATAACACTGTGAGACTAGGTGTTTTGAGTTAGGAGGGCTGCCGTAGCAGATCATAACACTGTGAGACTAGGTGTTTTGAGTTAGGAGGGCTGCCGTGGCAGATCATAACACTGTGAGGCTAGGCGTTTTGAGTTAGGAGGGCTGCCGTA
>NW_026289900.1:0-15414 GCF_023373465.1 Oncorhynchus keta
ATAATGTCTGACCTGGACCCGCAGCTAGAACGTAACTATGTGTTTTACGTTTTTATTATGTTTTAAACTAAAGGCGCTGTGAATTATGGGCCTGCTCTGACATATATGATAGTTGGCTTCTAAATGAGTTGGAAAAAGTGGGTTTGGTGTCAATTGGTATCAGTTTGGTGTCAAATGACATCTAATTGACTGATGGACACTGACTTGCTAGTTGACTTTTGTACATTAGCAATATGTTTAAACGGAGAGGGACCATCACCAAAAGTGACATTCTGAAATCAACCCTAACGAGCCATGGAGATGAACCAGAATCACTGCCCAGCTATCCCGAGTTCATCGGGCCAGTCAATTTCACATTCCTGCAGGATTTTTATAGCATGACAAATTCGTGATGGTACCTGCCCATTGAACCATATTGCAAATGCACAGTGACTTTGCAAAAGTGAGAAAACATAAACAAATGGACATGATGAAATCAACACAACGAGTGATGGAAATGTACAACTATCACTGCTCAGCCATCCTGTGTTCATCAGACCAGTCAATTTTGCATTTTTGAGCATGTCAAATTTCATATGGTAAATGCACATTGAAACATATTGCAAATGCGCGCACTTGCAATATGATTCTATAGTGTAAAAACATCACCTAATGGACATGATGAAATCAACACAACGAGTGATGGAAATGTACAACTATCACTGCTCGGCCATCCTGTGTCCATCAGACCAGTCAATTTTGCATTTTGAGCATGTCAAATTTCATATGGTAAATGCACATTGAAACATATTGCAAAATGCGCGCGCACTTGCAATATGATTCTATAGTGTAAAAACATCACCTAATGGACATGATGAAATCAACACAACGAGTGATGGAAATGTACAACTATCACTGCTCGGCCATCCTGTGTCCATCAGACCAGTCAATTTTGCATTTTTGAGCATGTCAAATTTCATATGGTAAATGCACATTGAAACATATTGCAAATGCGCGCGCACTTGCAATATGATTCTATAGTGAAAAACATCACCTAATGGACATGATGAAATCAACACAACGAGTGATGGAAATGTACAACTATCACTGCTCGGCCATCCTGTGTCCATCAGACCAGTCAATTTTGCATTTTTGAGCATGTCAAATTTCATATGGTAAATGCACATTGAAACATATTGCAAATGCGCGCACTTGCAATATGATTCTATAGTGTAAAAACATCACCTAATGGACATGATGAAATCAACACAACGAGTGATGGAAATGTACAACTATCACTGCTCGGCCATCCTGTGTTCATCAGACCAGTCAATTTCACATTCCTGCAGGATTTTTATAGCATGACAAATTTGTGATGGTACCTGCCCATTGAACCATATTGCAAATGCACAGTGACTTTGCAAAAGTGAGAAAACATAAACAAATGGACATGATGAAATCAACACAACAGGTGATGGAAATGTACAACTATCACTGCTCAGCCATCCTGTGTTCATCAGACCAGTCAATTTTGCATTTTTGAGCATGTCAAATTTCATATGGTAAATGCACATTGAAACATATTGCAAATGCGCGCGCACTTGCAATATGATTCTATAGTGAAAAAACATCACCTAATGGACATGATGAAATCAACACAACGAGTGATGGAAATGTACAACTATCACTGCCCGGCCATCCTGTGTTCCCATAGCGAGCATTAATATCAGAATGACCGGTAAATGCATTTACAACCATATTTTAATTTTGGGTTACCAGTTGCACAACAATGCACGTGCATTTGCAATATGATTCTATAGTGAAAAAACATCACCTAATGGACATGATGAAATCAACACAACAAGTGATGGAAATGTACAACTATCACTGCTCGGCCATCCTGTGTTCATCAGACCAGTCAATTTCACATTCCTGCAGGATTTTTATAGCATGACAAATTCGTGATGGTACCTGCCCATTGAACCATATTGCAAATGCACAGTGACTTTGCAAAAGTGAGAAAACATAAACAAATGGACATGATGAAATCAACACAACAGGTGATGGAAATGTACAACTATCACTGCTCAGCCATCCTGTGTTCATCAGACCAGTCAATTTTGCATTTTTGAGCATGTCAAATTTCATATGGTAAATGCACATTGAAACATATTGCAAATGCGCGCACTTGCAATATGATTCTATAGTGAAAAACATCACCTAATGGACATGATGAAATCAACACAACGAGTGATGGAAATGTACAACTATCACTGCTCGGCCATCCTGTGTCCATCAGACCAGTCAATTTTGCATTTTTGAGCATGTCAAATTTCATATGGTAAATGCACATTGAAACATATTGCAAATGCGCGCACTTGCAATATGATTCTATAGTGTAAAAACATCACCTAATGGACATGATGAAATCAACACAACGAGTGATGGAAATGTACAACTATCACTGCCCGGCCATCCTGTGTTCCCATAGCGAGCATTAATATCAGAATGACCGGTAAATGCATTTACAACCATATTTTAATTTTTGGGTTACCAGTTGCACAACAATGCACGTGCATTTGCAATATGATTCTATAGTGAAAAAACATCACCTAATGGACATGATGAAATCAACACAACAAGTGATGGAAATGTACAACTATCACTGCTCGGCCATCCTGTGTTCATCAGACCAGTCAATTTCACATTCCTGCAGGATTTTTATAGCATGACAAATTCGTGATGGTACCTGCCCATTGAACCATATTGCAAATGCACAGTGACTTTGCAAAAGTGAGAAAACATAAACAAATGGACATGATGAAATCAACACAACAGGTGATGGAAATGTACAACTATCACTGCTCAGCCATCCTGTGTTCATCAGACCAGTCAATTTTGCATTTTTGAGCATGTCAAATTTCATATGGTAAATGCACATTGAAACATATTGCAAATGCGCGCGCACTTGCAATATGATTCTATAGTGAAAAAAAACATCACCTAATGGACATGATGAAATCAACACAACGAGTGATGGAAATGTACAACTATCACTGCTCGGCCATCCTGTGTCCATCAGACCAGTCAATTTTGCATTTTTGAGCATGTCAAATTTCATATGGTAAATGCACATTGAAACATATTGCAAATGCGCGCGCACTTGCAATATGATTCTATAGTGTAAAAACATCACCTAATGGACATGATGAAATCAACACAACGAGTGATGGAAATGTACAACTATCACTGCCCGGCCATCCTGTGTTCCCATAGCGAGCATTAATATCAGAATGACCGGTAAATGCATTTACAACCATATTTTTATTTTTGGGTTACCAGTTGCACAACAATGCACGTGCATTTGCAATATGATTCTATAGTGAAAAAACATCACCTAATGGACATGATGAAATCAACACAACGAGTGATGGAAATGTACAACTATCACTGCTCGGCCATCCTGTGTCCATCAGACCAGTCAATTTTGCATTTTTGAGCATTTCAAATTTCATATGGTAAATGCACATTGAAACATATTGCAAATGCGCGCGCACTTGCAATATGATTCTATAGTGTAAAAACATCACCTAATGGACATGATGAAATCAACACAACGAGTGATGGAAATGTACAACTATCACTGCTCGGCCATCCTGTGTCCATCAGACCAGTCAATTTTGCATTTTTGAGCATTTCAAATTTCATATGGTAAATGCACATTGAAACATATTGCAAATGCGCGCGCACTTGCAATATGATTCTATAGTGTAAAAACATCACCTAATGGACATGATGAAATCAACACAACGAGTGATGGAAATGTACAACTATCACTGCCCGGCCATCCTGTGTTCCCATAGCGAGCATTAATATCAGAATGACCGGTAAATGCATTTACAACCATATTTTAATTTTTGGGTTACCAGTTGCACAACAATGCACGTGCATTTGCAATATGATTCTATAGTGAAAAACATCACCTAATGGACATGATGAAATCAACACAACAAGTGATGGAAATGTACAACTATCACTGCTCGGCCATCCTGTGTTCATCAGACCAGTCAATTTCACATTCCTGCAGGATTTTTATAGCATGACAAATTCGTGATGGTACCTGCCCATTGAACCATATTGCAAATGCACAGTGACTTTGCAAAAGTGAGAAAACATAAACAAATGGACATGATGAAATCAACACAACAGGTGATGGAAATGTACAACTATCACTGCTCAGCCATCCTGTGTTCATCAGACCAGTCAATTTTGCATTTTTGAGCATGTCAAATTTCATATGGTAAATGCACATTGAAACATATTGCAAATGCACGTGCACTTGCAATATGATTATATAGTGAAAAACATCACAAAATGGACATGATGAAGTCAACACAACGAGTGATGGAAAGGAACAACTATCACTGCCCGGCCATCCCGAGTTCATCAGGCCAGTCAATTTTGCATTTCTGCAGGATTTTTGAGCATGTCAAATTTCTTACGTCATTTGGCCCACAAAAAAATCCTTATGCACAATTTAAAAAAAAATATAAAAAAATATGATAATAAAATTGGACAAAAGTATATTCATACAGTTCTTACACATGTGTAATTGACAAAAAATTGAAAGAATTTCAAAAAACGGTCCAGAAAGCACTTTTTAAGGGTGTGTGAAGTTTTTACAAAATTTTGACATTTTTGACTTTTGACTTTTGACTTCCTATGAAATCATATTGGAATTGGACAAAACATATTCCTTATGCGCATGTAAAAAAAAAAAAAAATTATGATAATAAAATTGGACAAAAGTATATTCATACAGTTCTTACACATGTGTAATTGACAAAAAATCGAAAGAATTTCGAAAAACGGTCCAGAAAGCACTTTTTTAAGGGTGTGTGAAGTTTTTTACAAAATTTTGAAATTTTTGACTTTTGACTTTTGACTTCCTATGAAATCATATTGGAATTGGACAAAACATATTCCTTATGCGCATGTAAAAAAAAAAAAAAAAATTATGATAATAAAATTGGACAAAAGTATATTCATACAGTTCTTACACATGTGTAATTGACCAAAAAATCGAAAGAATTTCGAAAAACGGTCCAAGCACTTTTTATGGGTGTGTGAAGTTTTTACAAAATTTTGACATTTTTGACTTTTGACTTTTGACTTCCTATGAAATCATATTGGAATTGGACAAAACATATTCCTTATGCGCATATAAAAAAATTAAAAATTATGATAATAAAATTGGACAAAAGTATATTCATACAGTTCTTACACATGTGTAATTGACAAAAAAATCGAAAGAATTTCGAAAAACGGTCCAGAAAGCACTTTTTTAAGGGGTGATAAGTTTTGAAAAAAGTTCATTTTTCAAAATTTTACTTTGGACATTAATTTGGGTTACATATCCAATATGAAAACCCCGGTGGAGCGCATTTGCCCCCTGTTGAATTTTTAAAGTGTTACAACTGGCAATTACCATATGGCATTTGCAATACACTTTGGATGAATCAACGCCGAATTGGGTGGTATTGGCCAATGTGTATATGGTTTGTCCGATGCCAATGACATGCCATTCATTTTTGTCCAATACAGGGGGTATTCCCTTACAGTGAAATGCTGAATACAACGGATGTAGTAGACCTTACAGTGAAATGCTGAATACAACAGATGTAGTAGACCTTACAGTGAAATGCTGAATACAACAGATGTAGTAGACCTTACAGTGAAATGCTGAATACAACAGGTGTACTAGACCTTACAGTGAAATGCTGAATACAACAGGTGTACTAGACCTTACAGTGAAATGCTGAATACAACAGGTGTAGGTAGACCTTACAGTGAAATGCTGAATACAACAGATGTAGTAGACCTTACAGTGAAATGCTGAATACAACGGATGTAGTAGACCTTACAGTGAAATGCTGAATACAACAGATGTAGTAGACCTTACAGTGAAATGCTGAATACAACAGGTGTAGTAGACCTTACAGTGAAATGCTGAATACAACAGATGTAGTAGACCTTACAGTGAAATGCTGAATACAACAGATGTAGTAGACCTTACAGTGAAATGCTGAATACAACAGATGTAGTAGACCTTACAGTGAAATGCTGAATACAACAGGTGTAGTAGACCTTACAGTGAAATGCTGAATACAACAGGTGTAGTAGACCTTACAGTGAAATGCTGAATACAACAGATGTAGTAGACCTTACAGTGAAATGCTGAATACAACAGGTGTAGTAGACCTTACAGTGAAATGCTGAATACAACAGGTGTAGTAGACCTTACAGTGAAATGCTGAATACAACGGATGTAGTAGACCTCACAGTGAAATGCTGAATACAACAGATGTAGTAGACCTTACAGTGAAATGCTGAATACAACAGATGTAGGTAGACCTTACAGTGAAATGCTGAATACAACAGGTGTAGTAGACCTTACAGTGAAATGCTGAATACAACAGATGTAGTAGACCTCACAGTGAAATGCTGAATACAACAGGTGTAGTAGACCTTACAGTGAAATGCTGAATACAACAGGTGTAGGTAGACCTTACAGTGAAATGCTGAATACAACAGATGTAGTAGACCTTACAGTGAAATGCTGAATACAACAGGTGTAGTAGACCTTACAGTGAAATGCTGAATACAACAGGTGTAGTAGACCTTACAGTGAAATGCTGAATACAACAGGTGTAGGTAGACCTTACAGTGAAATGCTGAATACAACAGATGTAGGTAGACCTTACAGTGAAATGCTGAATACAACAGATGTAGTAGACCTTACAGTGAAATGCTGAATACAACGGATGTAGTAGACCTTACAGTGAAATGCTGAATACAACAGATGTAGTAGACCTTACAGTGAAATGCTGAATACAAGAGATGTAGTAGACCTTACAGTGAAATGCTGAATACAACAGGTGTACTAGACCTTACAGTGAAATGCTGAATACAACAGGTGTACTAGACCTTACAGTGAAATGCTGAATACAACAGGTGTAGGTAGACCTTACAGTGAAATGCTGAATACAACAGATGTAGTAGACCTTACAGTGAAATGCTGAATACAACGGATGTAGTAGACCTCACAGTGAAATGCTGAATACAACAGATGTAGTAGACCTTACAGTGAAATGCTGAATACAACAGGTGTAGGTAGACCTTACAGTGAAATGCTGAATACAACAGGTGTAGTAGACCTTACAGTGAAATGCTGAATACAACAGGTGTAGTAGACCTTACAGTGAAATGCTGAATACAACAGGTGTAGGTAGACCTTACAGTGAAATGCTGAATACAACAGGTGTAGTAGACCTTACAGTGAAATGCTGAATACAACAGGTGTAGGTAGACCTTACAGTGAAATGCTGAATACAACAGATGTAGTAGACCTTACAGTGAAATGCTGAATACAACAGATGTAGTAGACCTTACAGTGAAATGCTGAATACAACAGGTGTAGTAGACCTTACAGTGAAATGCTGAATACAACAGATGTAGTAGACCTTACAGTGAAATGCTGAATACAACAGATGTAGTAGACCTTACAGTGAAATGCTGAATACAACAGGTGTAGATGGTAGACCTTACAGTGAAATGCTGAATACAACAGGTGTAGTAGACCTTACAGTGAAATGCTGAATACAACAGGTGTAGTAGACCTTACAGTGAAATGCTGAATACAACAGGTGTAGTAGACCTTACAGTGAAATGCTGAATACAACAGGTGTAGGTAGACCTTACAGTGAAATGCTGAATACAACAGATGTAGTAGACCTTACAGTGAAATGCTGAATACAACAGGATGTAGTAGACCTTACAGTGAAATGCTGAATACAACAGGTGTAGTAGACCTTACAGTGAAATGCTGAATACAACGGATGTAGTAGACCTTACAGTGAAATGCTGAATACAACAGATGTAGTAGACCTTACAGTGAAATGCTGAATACAACAGATGTAGGTAGACCTTACAGTGAAATGCTGAATACAACAGGTGTACTAGACCTTACAGTGAAATGCTGAATACAACAGGTGTAGTAGACCTTACAGTGAAATGCTGAATACAACGGATGTAGTAGACGTCACAGTGAAATGCTGAATACAACAGATGTAGTAGACCTTACAGTGAAATGCTGAATACAACAGATGTAGTAGACCTTACAGTGAAATGCTGAATACAACAGGTGTAGTAGACCTTACAGTGAAATGCTGAATACAACAGATGTAGCTGACCTTACAGTGAAATGCTGAATACAACAGGTGTACTAGACCTTACAGTGAAATGCTGAATACAACAGGTGTAGTAGACCTTACAGTGAAATGCTGAATACAACGGATGTAGTAGACCTCACAGTGAAATGCTGAATACAACAGATGTAGTAGACCTTACAGTGAAATGCTGAATACAACAGATGTAGGTAGACCTTACAGTGAAATGCTGAATACAACAGGTGTAGTAGACCTTACAGTGAAATGCTGAATACAACAGGTGTAGTAGACCTCACAGTGAAATGCTGAATACAACAGGTGTAGTAGACCTTACAGTGAAATGCTGAATACAACAGGTGTAGGTATACCTTACAGTGAAATGCTGAATACAACAGGTGTAGTAGACCTTACAGTGAAATGCTGAATACAACAGGTGTACTAGACCTTACAGTACAGCCTCTAACCAATAGTGCAAAAAAACGTATTAGGTGAACAATAGGTAAGCAAATAAATAAAAACAACAGTAAAAAGACAGTGAAAACAGTAGCGAGATTATATACAGTAGAGAGGCTATAAAAGTAGCGAGGCTATATACAGTAGTGAGGCTATATACAGTAGAGAGGCTATATAGAGTAGTGAGGCTATATACAGTAGAGAGGTTATATACAGTAGAGAGGCTATATACAGTAGTGAGGCTATATACAGTAGAGAGGCTTTATACAGAGAGGCTATATACCGTAGAGGCTATATACCGTAGAGGCTATATACAGTAGAGAGGCTATATACAGTAGAGAGGCTATATACAGTAGAGAGGCTATATACCAGAGAGGCTATATACAGTAGAGAGGCAATATACAGTAGAGAGGCTATATACAGTAGAGAGGCTATATACCGTAGAGGCTATATACAGTAGAGAGGCTATATACAGTAGAGGCTATATACAGTAGAGAGGCTATATACAGTAGAGAGGCTATATACCGTAGAGGCTATATACAGTAGAGAGGCTATATACAGTAGAGGCTATATACAGTAGAGAGGCTATATACAGTAGAGAGGCTATATACCGTAGAGGCTATATACAGTAGAGAGGCTATATACAGTAGAGAGGCTATATACAGTAGAGAGGCTATATACAGTAGAGAGGCTATATACAGTAGAGAGGCTATATACAGTAGTGAGGCTATATACAGTAGAGAGGCTATATACAGTAGAGGCTATATACAGTAGTGAGGCTATATACAGTAGAGGCTATATACAGTAGAGAGGCTATATACAGTAGAGAGGCTATATACCGTAGAGGCTATATACAGTAGAGAGGCTATATACAGTAGAGGCTATATACAGTAGAGAGGCTATATACAGTAGAGAGGCTATATACCGTAGAGGCTATATACAGAGAGGCTATATACAGTAGAGAGGCTATATACCGTAGAGGCTATATACAGTAGAGGCTTTATACAGTAGAGAGGCTATATACAGTAGAGAGGTTATATACAGTAGAGGCTATATACAGTAGAGAGGCTATATACAGTAGAGAGGCTATATACAGTAGAGAGGGTATATACAGTAGAGAGGCTATATACAGTAGAGAGGCTATATACAGTAGAGAGGCTATATACAGTAGAGAGGCTATATACAGTAGAGAGGCTATATACAGTAGAGAGGCTATATACAGTAGAGAGGGTATATACAGTAGAGAGGCTATATACAGTAGAGAGGCTATATACAGTAGAGAGGCTATATACAGTAGAGAGGCTATATACAGTAGAGAGGGTATATACAGTAGAAAGGCTATATACAGTAGTGAGGCTATATACAGTAGTGAGGCTATATACAGTAGCGAGGCTATATACAGTAGAGAGGCTATATACAGTAGTGAGGCTATATAAGTAGCGAGGGTATATACAGTAGTGAGGCTATATACAGTAGTGAGGCTACATACAGTAGTGAGGCTATATACAGTAGCGAGGCTATATACAGTAGAGAGGCTATATACAGTAGTGAGGCTATATACACAGTAGTGAGGCTATATACAGTAGCGAGGCTATAAAAGTAGCGAGGCTACATACAGACATCGGTTAGTCAGGCTGATTGAGGTAGTATGTACATGTAGATGTGGTTAAAGTGACTATGCATATATGATGGACAGAGAGTAGCAGTAGCGTAGAAGAGGGATTGGCGGATGGTGGGTGGGACACAATGCAGATAGCCCGGTTAGCCAATGTGCGGGAGCACTGGTTGGTCGGGCCAATTGTGGTAGTGTGTACATGAATGTATATTTAAAATGGCTATGCATATATGATAAACAGAGAGTAAGCAGCAGCATAAAAGATGGGTCGCCCGTCCATAAAGGGTTCTCTAAACTCAATAAGTTATGACACTTTTAAAAAGACAATATCAACAGATATACATTCTATAGATAGAATTGTGGGCAGATTTCCTCATCATTCTCGGCAGCCGTTTTGGCTCCATTGTAAGACATGTGACCGTTCCTGGTGCAAAAACAATGTCCCCCTCCAAAGTGCGAGTAAATTACGTTACTAACCTGCTCCCGAATGTAATACGTTAGGACATGAAAACGATTCTATCGTAGTCCATGTGGGTTTTAATGACATTATGAAGGGCAGATCTGAACAGTTGAAACTGTATTTTAAGGAGCTGATTGACTCTCTGCCAGACACTAATAAAATTCCCATCATATCTGGCCCTTTCTGAATCGTGGCATTGAATGCTTTAGCAGGATTCTTTCTCTTCACAACTGGCTACGTGATTATTGCAGCTCAATGGGTGTAACTTTTGTTGACAATTTTGATACCTTTTGGAAACAAAACATGTTTTATAAGGAGGATGGGATCCACCCAAATCATGTGGGATCCTGGATCCTTTCACAGAATTAGAAGGCTGTGTTGAGACAATGACTTATCAATGAGCCAAGCCCAGCTCAACTAATCCCTACCTTCTTGACACAGAGTTATCATAATGCTTCAGCAAATGTACAGTACATCATCCCAGGGGCGTTAGAAGACACAATGTAAGTAACCTAATGTATGTCCCTCTAACTGCCCTGAATGCATCTGCTGTTCCTACAGCTATTGTATGCAGGAATCATGTGCCTATCAACCAGATTTATACTGTTAGCACTGAGGCGGTGTGTCCTGGGAGGAAGTGCACTGTGTGCAGCTCACCCTGCACTAACAGAAATAAGATGAATAGCATATCTACTTCTTCTAAGCTTCCCAGTAAAGCAATGAAAACAACCAAGCATCCCAGAAAAGTGCTCAAAATAGATCATGTTAACATATGTAGTTTAAGACACAAGGTTTGTATTTTGCTAGTAACATATGACATTCATATTCTGACATTCATCTCTGAAACTCACTTAACTAATACCTTTGATGATACAGTGCTAGCAATAGAAGGTTATACAATTTACAGAAAATATAGGAATGCCAGTGGTGGAGGTGTTGCTGTTTATGTTCAGAACCACATTCCTGTAAAGATTAGAGAGGATCTCCCGTTAAATACCGTTGATGTAATATGGCTACAGGTTCATCTGCTTCACCCAAAGCTCCTTCTGGTGGGAAGCTGCTGTAGACCACTAACAGTACTAACAGTCAGTATCTGGATAATATGTGTAAAATGCTTGGTAATGTATGCGATGTCAACAGAGAGGTATATTTTCTGGGTGATTTAAATATTGACTGGCTTTCATCAAGTTGCCCACTCAAGAAAAAGCTTCAAACTGTAATGTGTCCCTCGGATGGGGCCACAGTGTCTCCTGTCCCCTCCTGTCTCAGCCTCCAGTATTTATGCTGCAGTACATTTACATTTACATTTAAGACATTTAGCAGACGCTCTTATCCAGAGCGACTTACAAATTGGTAGTTTGTGTCGGGGGGCTAGGGTCAGTTTGTTATATCTGGAGTACTTCTCCTGTCCTAATTCGGTGTCCTGTGTGAATCTAAGTGTGCGTTCTCTAATTCTCTCCTTCTTTCTTTCACTCTCTCAGAGGACCTGAGCCCTAGGACCATGCCCCAGGACTACCTGACATGATGACTCCTTGCTGTCCCCAGTCCACCTGGCCATGCTGCTGCTCCAGTTTCAACTGTTCTGCCTTACTATTATTCGACCATGCTGGTCATTTATGAACATTTGAACATCTTGGCCATGTTCTGTTATAATCTCCACCCGGCACAGCCAGAAGAGGACTGGCCACCCCACATAGCCTGGTTCCTCTCTAGGTTTCTTCCTAGGTTTTGGCCTTTCTAGGGAGTTTTTCCTAGCCACCGTGCTTCTACACCTGCATTGCTTGCTGTTTGGGGTTTTAGGCTGGGTTTCTGTACAGCACTTTGAGATATCAGCTGATGTACAAAGGGCTATATAAATACATTTGATTTGATTTTGATTAATGAGTGCCTGCAACCTGGTTCAGGTTATCAGTCAACCTACCAGGGTAGTTACAAACAGCACAGGAATGAATTCATCAACATGTGTTGAACCCATCTTTACTAATGATGCAGAAATATGCTTGAAAGCAGCATCCAAATCCATCAGATGTAGTGATCACAATATAGTAGCCATATGTAGGAAAACCACAGTTCCAAAGGCGGGGCCTAATATAGTGTATAAGAGGTCATACAATACGTTTTGTTGTGATTCCTATGTTGTTGATGTAAAGAATATTTGTTGGTCCGTGTGTAATGAGGAGCAAACAGACGCTGCAATAGCCACATATATGAAATTGCTTATTCCAGTTACTAATTAGCATGCACCAATTTAGAAAATGACTGTAAATGTGTTAAATCCCTGTGGATTGATGAGGAATTGAAAAATTGTATGGTTGAGAGGATGAGGCAAAATGAATGGAAAATAAGTCTGAATGCACAACCGATTGGCAAACATAATGCGAATTAGAGTGTGTTCTTTAACCTGTTACTCCTACCCCCTACTTTTTGAACATTCTGTTAAAAATCGCGCAACATTTCAGCGCCCTGCTGCTCATGCCAGGAATATAGAATATGCATATGATTAGTATGTGTGGATAGAAAACACTCAGACGTTTATAAACTGGTTAAATCACGGCTGTGACTATAACAGAACGTGCGTTTCATCGAAAAGTGCAGGAAAATCTGATCACTGAAAATGGAAAAATATATCCATGCGCGACTTGAACCCATTGATAAAGGTGAACCACATTTAATGGGGCTGAGGTTGCAATACCTACAGCTTCCACACGATGTCTAGAGTCTTGCCATTTGCCTACTATTTGTTTCTTGGTCAAACAGATGCAAGGTAGCGCAGTTCTTCCGGTCTCCAACTGGATATTTTGGTTGAGATTTACCCGGACATTATTATTATTTATTATTAATACCTAACGTTGCATTACAAAAGTATTTCGAAGTGTTTTGTTTTGTGAATGTTTATCGTCAACTTTTTTATTTAAAAAAAATGACGTTACAAGACGCTATTTTTTTCCGTTTATCACACAGTCTTCGTAGATCGATATCTAGGCTATATATGGACCGATTTAATCGAAAAAAAAGACCCAATAGTGATTATGGGACATCTAGGAGTGCCAACAAAGAAGATGGTCAAAGGTAATGAATGTTTTATATTCTATGCACCTCTGGCCTGCTCGCCTCCCTACCACTGAGGAAGTACAGTTCCCGCTCAGCCCAGTCAAAACTGTTCGCTGCTCTGGCCCCCCAATGGTGGAACAAACTCCCTCACGACGCCAGGACAGCGGAGTCAATCACCACCTTCCGGAGACACCTGAAACCCCACCTCTTTAAGGAATACCTAGGATAGGTAGGATAAGTAATCCTTCTCACCCCCCCCCTAAAAGATTTAGATGCACTATTGTAAAGTGGCTGTTCCACTGGATGTCATAAGGTGAATGCACCAATTTGTAAGTCGCTCTGGATAAGAGCGTCTGCTAAATGACTTAAATGTAAAAATGTAAATGTATTTGTGCGGTTTGTGTAGCGACGACTAATGCTAATTATTTTGTTTACGTCCCCTGCGGGTCTTTTGGGGTGTTACATGCTATCAGATAATAGCTTCTCATGCTTTCGCCGAAAAGCATTTTAAAAATCTGACTTGTTGCCTGGATTCACAACGAGTGTAGCTTTAATTCAATACCCTGCATGTGTATTTTAATGAACGTTTGAGTACTATTAGCATTTAGTGTAGCACATTTGCATTTCCAGATGTCTAGATGGGACGCCTGCGTGTCAGGTAGGAGCAAGAGGTTAATGGAAACCTCTCCAAGATAATCCAGGTAGAATCAGGAATTCTCCAAGGCAGCTGTCTTGGCCAATTACTTTAAATCTTTACTAATGACATGCCACTGGCTGACTCAACACTATACATGTCAGCTACTACAGTGACTGAAATGACTGCAACACTTAAAAAGAGCTGCAGTTTCAGAGTGGGCGGCAAGGAATAAGTTAGTCCTAAATATTTCTAAAACTATAAGTATTGTATTTGGGACAAATCATTCACTAAACCCCTAACCTCAACTATATCTTCTAATAAATATTGTTTAAAATGAGCAAGTTGAGGTGACTAAACTGCTTGAGTGACCCTGGATTGTAAACTGTCACGATCAAAACATATTGATACAACAGTAGCTAAGATGGGGAGAAGTAAGTCCTTAATAAAGCGCTGCTCTGCCTTCTTAACAACACTATCAACAAGGAAGGTCCTACAGGCCCTGGTTTTGTCACACCTGGACTACTGTTCAGTAGTGTGATCAGGTGCCACAAAAGGGACTCAGGCAATTGCAATTGGCTCAGAACAGGACAGCACGGCTGGCCCTTCGATTTACACAAATAGTTAACATTAATAATATGCATGTCAATCTCTCCTGTATTTATGAGAGGTTGACATGTTGGATGCACCGAGCTACTGGCACACAGCCCGGACACCCATGCATACCCCACAAGACATGCCACAAGAGGTCTCTTCACAGTCCCCAAGTCCAGAACAGACTATAGGAGGTGCACAGTACTACATAGAGCCATGACTACATAGAACTCTATTCCACCTCAAGAAACTCATGCAAGCAGTAAAATTAGATTAAAAAAGCAGATACAAATACACCTTATTGAACAGCGGGGACTGTGAAGCAACACAAACATTGCGCACACACATATGCACTATACATACACATGGATTTAGTACTGTAGATATGTGGTAGTGGTGG
>NW_026289901.1:0-4065 GCF_023373465.1 Oncorhynchus keta
TATTTATATCCAGTCTATGGTCTCCCTAGTTATTTATATCCAGTCTATAGTCTCCTCTAGTTATTTATATCCAGTCTATGGTCTCCTCTAGTTATTTATATCCAGTCTATGGTCTCCTCTAGTTATTTATATCCAGTCTATGGTCTCCTCTAGTAATTTATATCCAGTCTATGGTCTCTAGTTATTTATATCCAGTCTATGGTCTCCTCTAGTTATTTATATCCAGTCTATGGTCTCCTCTAGTTATTTATATCCAGTCTATGGTCTCCTCTAGTTATTTATATCCAGTCTATGGTCTCCTCTAGTTATTTATATCCAGTCTATGGTCTCCTCTAGTTATTTATATCCAGTCTATGGTCTCCTCTAGTTATTTATATCCAGTCTATGGTCTCCTCTAGTTATTTATATCCAGTCTATGGTCTCCCTAGTTATTTATATCCAGTCTATGGTCTCCTCTAGTTATTTATATCCAGTCTATGGTCTCCTCTAGTTATTTATATCCAGTCTATGGTCTCCTAGTTATTTATATCCAGTCTATGGTCTCTAGTTATTTATATCCAGTCTATGGTCTCTCTAGTTATTTATATCCAGTCTATGGTCTCCTCTAGTTATTTATATCCAGTCTATGGTTCTCTAGTTATTTATATCCAGTCTATGGTCTCCTCTAGTTATTTATATCCAGTCTATGGTCTCTAGTTATTTATATCCAGTCTATGGTCTCTAGTTATTTATATCCAGTCTATGGTCTCCTCTAGTTATTTATATCCAGTCTATGGTCTCTCTAGTTATTTATATCCAGTCTATGGTCTCCTCTAGTTATTTATATCCAGTCTATGGTCTCCTCTAGTTATTTATATCCAGTCTATGGTCTCCTCTAGTTATTTATATCCAGTCTATGGTCTCCTCTAGTTATTTATATCCAGTCTATGGTCTCCTCTAGTTATTTATATCCAGTCTATGGTCTCTCTAGTTATTTATATCCAGTCTATGGTCTCTCTAGTTATTTATATCCAGTCTATGGTCTCCTCTAGTTATTTATATCCAGTCTATGGTCTCCTCTAGTTATTTATATCCAGTCTATGGTCTCCTCTAGTTATTTATATCCAGTCTATGGTCTCCTCTAGTTATTTATATCCAGTCTATGGTCTCTAGTTATTTATATCCAGTCTATAGTCTCCTCTAGTTATTTATATCCAGTCTATGGTCTCCTCTAGTTATTTATATCCAGTCTATGGTCTCTCTAGTTATTTATATCCAGTCTATGGTCTCCTCTAGTTATTTATATCCAGTCTATGGTCTCCTCTAGTTATTTATATCCAGTCTATGGTCTCCTCTAGTTATTTATATCCAGTCTATGGTCTCTCTAGTTATTTATATCCAGTCTATGGTCTCCTCTAGTTATTTATATCCAGTCTATAGTCTCCTCTAGTTATTTATATCCAGTCTATGGTCTCCTCTAGTTATTTATATCCAGTCTATGGTCTGCTCTAGTTATTTATATCCAGTCTATGGTCTCTAGTTATTTATATCCAGTCTATGGTCTCCTAGTTATTTATATCCAGTCTATGGTCTCTCTAGTTATTTATATCCAGTCTATGGTCTCCTCTAGTTATTTATATCCAGTCTATGGTCTCCTCTAGTTATTTATATCCAGTCTATGGTCTCCTAGTTATTTATATCCAGTCTATGGTCTCTAGTTATTTATATCTAGTCTATGGTCTCTAGTTATTTATATCCAGTCTATGGTCTCTAGTTATTTATATCTAGTCTATGGTCTCTAGTTATTTATATCCAGTCTATGGTCTCTCAGTTATTTATATCCAGTCTATGGTCTCCTCTAGTTATTTATATCCAGTCTATGGTCTCCTCTAGTTATTTATATCCAGTCTATGGTCTCCTCTAGTCATTTATATCCAGTCTATGGTCTCCTAGTTATTTATATCCAGTCTATGGTCTCTAGTTATTTATATCCAGTCTATGGTCTCCTCTAGTTATTTATATCCAGTCTATGGTCTCTAGTTATATCCAGTCTATGGTCTCCTCTAGTTATTTATATCCAGTCTATGGTCTCCTAGTTATTTATATCCAGTCTATAGTCTCCTCTAGTTATTTATATCCAGTCTATGGTCTCCTCTAGTTATTTATATCCAGTCTATGGTCTCCTCTAGTTATTTATATCCAGTCTATGGTCTCCTCTAGTTATTTATATCCAGTCTGTGGTCTCTAGTTATTTATATCCAGTCTATGGTCTCCTCTAGTTATTTATATCCAGTCTATGGTCTCCTCTAGTTATTTATATCCAGTCTATGGTCTCTAGTCATTTATATCCAGTCTATGGTCTCCTCTAGTTATTTATATCCAGTCTATAGTCTCCTCTAGTTATTTATATCCAGTCTATGGTCTGCTCTAGTTATTTATATCCAGTCTATGGTCTCTAGTTATTTATATCCAGTCTATGGTCTCTAGTTATTTATATCCAGTCTATGGTCTCCTCTAGTTATTTATATCCAGTCTATGGTCTCCTCTAGTTATTTATATCCAGTCTATGGTCTCCTCTAGTTATTTATATCCAGTCTATGGTCTCTCTAGTTATTTATATCCAGTCTATGGTCTCTCTAGTTATTTATATCCAGTCTATGGTCTCCTCTAGTTATTTATATCCAGTCTATAGTCTCCTCTAGTTATTTATATCCAGTCTATGGTCTCTAGTTATTTATATCCAGTCTATTGTCTCCTCTAGTTATTTATATCCAGTCTATGGTCTCCTCTAGTTATTTATATCCAGTCTATTGTCTCCTCTAGTTATTTATATCCAGTCTATTGTCTCCTCTAGTTATTTATATCCAGTCTATAGTCTCCTCTAGTTATTTATATCCAGTCTATGGTCTCTAGTTATTTATATCCAGTCTATGGTCTCCTCTAGTTATTTATATCCAGTCTATAGTCTCCTCTAGTTATTTATATCCAGTCTATAGTCTCCTCTAGTTATTTATATCCAGTCTATTGTCTCCTCTAGTTATTTATATCCAGTCTATGGTCTCCTCTAGTTATTTATATCCAGTCTATGGTCTCCTCTAGTTATTTATATCCAGTCTATAGTCTCCTCTAGTTATTTATATCCAGTCTATGGTCTCCTCTAGTTATTTATATCCAGTCTATGGTCTCCTCTAGTTATTTATATCCAGTCTATGGTCTCCTCTAGTTATTTATATCCAGTCTATGGTCTGCTCTAGTTATTTATATCCAGTCTATGGTCTCTAGTTATTTATATCCAGTCTATGGTCTCTAGTTATTTATATCCAGTCTATGGTCTCCTCTAGTTATTTATATCCAGTCTATGGTCTCCTCTAGTTATTTATATCCAGTCTATGGTCTCCTCTAGTTATTTATATCCAGTCTATGGTCTCTAGTTATTTATATCCAGTCTATGGTCTCTAGTTATTTATATCTAGTCTATGGTCTCTAGTTATTTATATCCAGTCTATGGTCTCTAGTTATTTATATCTAGTCTATGGTCTCTAGTTATTTATATCCAGTCTATGGTCTCCTCGTTATTTATATCCAGTCTATGGTCTCCTCTAGTTATTTATATCCAGTCTATGGTCTCCTCTAGTTATTTATATCCAGTCTATGGTCTCCTCTAGTCATTTATATCCAGTCTATGGTCTCCTCTAGTTATTTATATCCAGTCTATGGTCTCCTAGTTATTTATATCCAGTCTATGGTCTCCTCTAGTTATTTATATCCAGTCTATGGTCTCCTAGTTATTTATATCCAGTCTATGGTCTCCTCTAGTTATTTATATCCAGTCTATGGTCTCTAGTTATTTATATCCAGTCTATGGTCTCCTCTAGTTATTTATATCCAGTCTATAGTCTCCTCTAGTTATTTATATCCAGTCTATGGTCTCCTCTAGTTATTTATATCCAGTCTATGGTCTCCTCTAGTTATTTATATCCAGTCTATGGTCTCTAGTTATTTATATCCAGTCTATGGTCTCCTCTAGTCATTTATATCCAGTCTATGGTCTCTCTAGTTATTTATATCCAGTCTATGGTCTCTAGT
>NW_026289902.1:0-45448 GCF_023373465.1 Oncorhynchus keta
GTAGGAGGCCTGACCTGGTACTGGGCAGCGTGCGTATGAGTCCTGACCTAGTACTGGGCAGTGAGTAGGAGGCCTGACCTGGTACTGGGCAGTACGTAGGGAGGCCTGACCTAGTACTGGGCCGTACGTAGGGAGGCCTGACCTAGTACTGGGCCGTACGTATGGAGGCCTGACCTAGCAATTAGGCAGTGTGTAGGGAGGCCTGACCTAGTACATAGTACTGGGGACACAACCACAACAGCAGGCGTACAGACAGTTTTTAACACCAGAGAATAATGGCATTGATTCACATTTAATTATTTGATTTAACCTTTATTGAACTAGGCAAGTCAGGTAAGAACAAATTCTTATTTACGAGTTTATTTACAATGTCGGCCTACATCGGCCAAACCCGGACGTCACTGGGCCATTTCAAGCGGTCCCATGTGCTCTGCACATGAACATGAACACAGCAGTTGGAACGTAGCGAATGGTATCAACCATATGGAAACCATGTGTTCTGATGTATTTGATACCGTTCCACCTATTCTGCTCCAGTCATTACCACGAGCCTGTCCTCCCTGATTAAGGTGCCACCAACCCTCCTGTGGGACACAGTGTGCTACTTTATACATCTTCTTTGTGATCGTTCAGAGGACCTGAAGTGCACCATGTCCCAGGCACAACTCTCCCTGCCTGCCTCTCTAGATCCTCCTACCCAGGCCTGGGTCCTGTTCATTAGTGCGCACCGTACCTAAACGCTTTGCAACTGAACGGAAAATGAAGTGTTTCATTGGAAAACTTCAGGTAGTTCCGTCCTTCCCTGATTCAGTCTGTTGTCTTATGCTTGGTGACTAGTGAAGAAGACCCAGGTCATCAGACCAGACAGAGAACCACCCCAGTCAGACAGCAGAACCACCCAGTCAGACAGCAGAACCACGCAGTCAGACAGCAGAACCACCCCAGTCAGACAGCAGAACCACCCCGTCAGACAGAGAACCACGCAGTCAGACAGCAGAACCACCCAGTCAGACAGCAGAACCACCCAGTCAGACAGCAGAACCACCCAGTCAGACAGCAGAACCACCCAGTCAGACAGCAGAACCACCCAGTCAGACAGCAGAACCACCCAGTCAGACAGCAGAACCACCCAGTCAGACAGCAGAGACAGCAGAGCCACCCAGTCAGACAGCAGAACCACCCAGTCAGACAGCAGAACCACCCAGTCAGACAGCAGAACCACCCAGTCAGACAGCAGAACCACCCAGTCAGACAGCAGAACCACCCAGTCAGACAGCAGAACCACCCAGTCAGACAGCAGAACCACCCAGTCAGACAGCAGAACCACCCAGTCAGACAGCAGAACCACCCAGTCAGACAGCAGAACCACCCAGTCAGACAGCAGAACCACCCAGTCAGACAGCAGAACCACCCAGTCAGACAGCAGAACCACCCAGTCAGACAGCAGAACCACCCAGTCAGACAGCAGAACCACCCAGTCAGACAGCAGAACCACCCCAGTCAGACAGCAGAACCACCCAGTCAGACAGCAGAACCACCCAGAACCACCCAGTCAACCAGAGAACCCCCAGTCAGACAGCAGAACCACCCCAGTCAGACAGCAGAACCACCCCCAGTCAGAAACCACCCAGTCAGACAGCAGAACCACCCAGTCAGACAGCAGAACCACCCAGTCAGACAGAACCAGTCAACAGCAGAACCACCAGTCAGACAGCAGAACCACCCAGTCAGACAGCAGAACCACCCAGTCAGACAGCAGAACCACCCAGTCAGACAGCAGAACCACCCAGTCAGACAGCAGAACCACCCAGTCAGACAGCAGAACCACCCAGTCAGACAGCAGAAGCCACCCAGTCAGACAGCAGAACCACCCAGTCAGACAGCAGAACCACCCAGTCAGACAGCAGAACCACCCCAGTCAGACAGCAGAACCACCCAGTCAGACAGCAGAACCACCCAGTCAGACAGCAGAACCACCCAGTCAGACAGCAGAACCACCCAGTCAGACAGCAGAACCACCCAGTCAGACAGCAGAACCACCCAGTCAGACAGAACCACCCAGTCAGACAGCAGAACCACCCCAGTCAGACAGCAGAACCACCCAGTCAGACAGCAGAACCACCCAGTCAGACAGCAGAACCACCCCCAGTCAGACAGCAGAACCACCCAGTCAGACAGCAGAACCACCCAGTCAGACAGCAGAACCACCCCAGTCAGACAGCAGAACCACCCAGTCAGACAGCAGAACCACCCCAGTCAGACAGCAGAACCACCCCAGTCAGACAGCAGAACCACCCCAGTCAGACAGCAGAACCACCACCCAGTCAGACAGCAGAAACAGCACCCCCAGTCAGACAGCAGAACCACCCAGTCAGACAGCAGAACCACCCCAGTCAGACAGCAGAACCACCCCAGTCAGACAGCAGAACCACCCCAGTCAGACAGCAGAACCACCCCAGTCAGACAGCAGAACCACCCAGTCAGACAGCAGAACCACCCCAGTCAGACAGCAGAACCACCCCAGTCCCCAGTCAGAACCACCCCAGTCAGACAGCAGAACCACCCAGTCAGACAGCAGAACCACCCAGTCAGCAGAACCACCCCAGTCAGCAGACCCCAGTCAGACAGCAGAACCACCCAGTCAGACCAGACCCCAGTCAGAACCACCCAGTCAGACCAGCAGAACCACCCCAGTCAGACCAGAGTCAGACAGCAGAACCACCCCAGTCAGACAGCAGCAGAACCAGAACCCCAGTCAGACCAGAGACTGCAGAACCCCCAGTCAGACCAGACTGCAGAACCACCCCAGTCAGACCAGACTGCAGAACCACCCCAGTCAGACCAGACTGCAGAACAGAACACCCAGTCAGACCAGACTGCAGAACCACCCCCAGTCAGACCAGACTGCAGAACCACCCCAGTCAGACTGCAGAACCACCCAGTCAGACCAGACTGCAGAACAACCCCAGTCAGACCAGACTGCAGAACAACCCCAGTCAGACCAGACTGCAGAACAACCCCAGTCAGACCAGACTGCAGAACAACCCCAGTCAGACCAGACTGCAGAACAACCCCAGTCAGACCAGACTGCAGAACAACCCCAGTCAGACCAGACTGCAGAACAACCCCAGTCAGACCAGACTGCAGAACAACCCCAGTCAGACCAGACTGCAGAACAACCCCAGTCAGACCAGACTGCAGAACAACCCCAGTCAGACCAGACTGCAGAACAACCCCAGTCAGACCAGACTGCAGAACAACCCCAGTCAGACCAGACTGCAGAACCACCCCAGTCAGACCAGACTGCAGAACCACCCCAGTCAGACCAGACTGCAGAACCACCCCAGTCAGACCAGACTGCAGAACCACCCAGACCAGACTGCAGAACCACCCAGTCAGACCAGACTGCAGAACCACCCAGTCAGACCAGACTGCAGAACCACCCCAGTCAGACCAGACTGCAGAACCACCCCAGTCAGACCAGACTGCAGAACCACCCCAGTCAGACCAGACTGCAGAACAACCCCAGTCAGACCAGACTGCAGAACCACCCCAGTCAGACCAGACTGCAGAACAACCCCAGTCAGACCAGACTGCAGAACAACCCCAGTCAGACCAGACTGCAGAACAACCCCAGTCAGACCAGACTGCAGAACAACCCCAGTCAGACCAGACAGAACAACCCCAGTCAGACCAGACTGCAGAACAACCCCAGTCAGACCAGACTGCAGAACAACCCCCAGACTCAGACCACCCAGTCAGACCAGCAGAACCACCCCAGTCAGACCAGACTGCAGAACAACCCCAGTCAGACCAGACTGCAGAACACCCCAGTCAGACCAGACTGCAGAACCACCCCAGTCAGACGGCAGACCCCAGTCAGACCAGATGGCAGAACCACCCCAGTCAGACCGGCAGAAACCCCAGTCAGACGGGCAGACCCCAGACTGCAGAACCACCCCAGTCAGACCAGACTGCAGAACCACCCCAGTCAGACCAGACTGCAGAACCACCCCAGTCAGACCAGATGGCAGAACCACCCCAGTCAGACCAGATGGCAGAACCACCCCAGTCAGACCAGATGGCAGAACCAGCCCAGTCAGACCAGATGGCAGAACCACCCCAGTCAGACCAGACCACCCAGTCAGACCAGCAGAACCACCCCAGTCAGACCAGATGGCAGAACCAGCCCAGTCAGACCGGATGGCAGAACCACCCCAGTCAGACCGGATGGCAGAACCACCCCAGTCAGACCGGATGGCAGAACCACCCCAGTCAGACCGGATGGCAGAACCACCCCAGTCAGACCGGATGGCAGAACCACCCCAGTCAGACGGCAGAACCACCCCAGTCAGACCGGCAGAACCACCCCAGTCAGACGGCAGAACCACCCCAGTCAGACCGCAGAACCAGCCCAGTCAGACCAGATGGCAGAACCAGCCCAGTCAGACCAGATGGCAGAACCAGCCCAGTCAGACCAGATGGCAGAACCAGCCCAGTCAGACCAGATGGCAGAACCAGCCCAGTCAGACCAGATGGCAGAACCAGCCCAGTCAGACCAGATGGCAGAACCAGCCCAGTCAGACCAGAACCAGATGGCAGAACCAGCCCAGTCAGACCAGATGGCAGAACCACCCCAGTCAGACCAGATGGCAGAACCAGCCCAGTCAGACGGCAGAACCACCCCCAGTCAGATGGCAGAACCACCCCAGTCAGGCGGCAGAACCACCCCAGTCAGACGGCAGAACCACCCCAGTCAGACCGGCAGAACCACCCCAGTCAGACCAGACGGATGGCAGAACCACCCCAGTCAGACCAGACGGCAGAACCACCCCAGTCAGACGGCAGAACCACCCCAGTCAGACGGCAGAACCACCCCAGTCAGACCAGACGGCAGAACCACCCCAGTCAGACCAGCCCAGTCAGACGGCAGAACCACCCCAGTCAGACCAGACGGCAGAACCACCCCAGTCAGACCAGACTGCAGAACCACCCCAGTCAGACCAGACTGCAGAACCACCCCAGTCAGACCAGATGGCAGAACCACCCCAGTCAGACCAGACGGCAGAACCACCCCAGTCAGACCAGACTGCAGAACCACCCCAGTCAGACCAGACTGCAGAACCACCCCAGTCAGACCAGACTGCAGAACCACCCCAGTCAGACCAGACTGGCAGAACCACCCCAGTCAGACCAGACTGCAGAACCACCCCAGTCAGACCAGACTGCAGAACCACCCCAGTCAGACCAGACTGCAGAACCACCCCAGTCAGACCAGACTGCAGAACCACCCCAGTCAGACCAGACTGCAGAACCACCCCAGTCAGACCAGACTGCAGAACCACCCCAGTCAGACCAGACTGCAGAACCACCCCAGTCAGACTGCAGAACCACCCCAGTCAGACCTGCAGAACCACCCCAGTCAGACCAGACGGCAGAACCACCCCAGTCAGACCAGACGGCAGAACCACCCCAGTCAGACCAGACGGCAGAACCACCCCAGTCAGACCAGACGGCAGAACCAGCCCAGTCAGACCAGACGGCAGAACCACCCCAGTCAGACCAGACGGCAGAACCACCCCAGTCAGACGGCAGAACCACCCCAGTCAGACCAGAACCACCCCAGTCAGACCAGATGGCAGAACCACCCCAGTCAGACCAGATGGCAGAACCACCCCAGTCAGACCAGATGGCAGAACCACCCCAGTCAGACCAGATGGCAGAACCACCCCAGTCAGACCAGACTGGCAGAACCACCCCAGTCAGACCAGACTGCAGAACCACCCCAGTCAGACCAGATGCAGAACCACCCCAGTCAGACCAGATGGCAGAACCACCCCAGTCAGACCAGATGGCAGAACCACCCCAGTCAGACCAGATGGCAGAACCACCCCAGTCAGACCGGAAGGCAGAACCACCCCAGTCAGACCGGATGGCAGAACCACCCCAGTCAGACCAGACTGCAGAACCACCCCAGTCAGACCGGACTGGCAGAACCACCCCAGTCAGACCGGACGGCAGAACCACCCCAGTCAGACCAGGCAGAACCACCCCAGTCAGACCAGACGGCAGAACCACCCCAGTCAGACCAGACGGCAGAACCACCCCAGTCAGACCAGACGGCAGAACCACCCCAGTCAGACCAGGCAGAACCACCCCAGTCAGACCAACCACCCCAGTCAGACCAGATGGCAGAACCACCCCAGTCAGACCAGACGGCAGAACCACCCCAGTCGGCAGAACCACCCCCAGTCATGGCAGAACCACCCCAGTCAGACCAGATGGCAGAACCACCCCAGTCAGACCAGATGGCAGAACCACCCCACCAGACCAGACTGCAGAACCACCCCAGTCAGACCGGCAGAACCACCCCAGTCAGACAGACGGCAGAACCACCCCAGTCAGACGGCAGAACCACCCCAGTCAGACCAGATGGCAGAACCACCCCAGTCAGACCAGATGGCAGAACCACCCCAGTCAGACCAGATGGCAGAACCACCCCAGTCAGACCAGATGGCAGAACCACCCCAGTCAGACCAGAGACAGTCAGACCAGGCAGAACCACCCCAGTCAGACCAGACTGCAGAACCACCCCAGTCAGACCAGACGGCAGAACCACCCCAGTCAGACCAGACTGCAGAACCACCCCAGTCAGACCAGATGGCAGAACCACCCCAGTCAGACCAGACCAGAACCACCCCAGTCAGACCAGACTGCAGAACCACCCCAGTCAGACCAGACTGCAGAACCACCCCAGTCAGACCAGATGGCAGAACCACCCCAGTCAGACCAGACGGCAGAACCACCCCAGTCAGACCAGACGGCAGAACCACCCCAGTCAGACCAGATGGCAGAACCACCCCAGTCAGACCAGATGGCAGAACCACCCCAGTCAGACCAGACGGCAGAACCACCCCAGTCAGACCAGATGGCAGAACCACCCCAGTCAGACCAGATGGCAGAACCACCCCAGTCAGACGGCAGAACCAGCCCAGTCAGACGGCAGAACCACCCCAGTCAGTCAGACCAGACCACCCCAGTCAGACGGCAGAACCACCCCAGTCAGACCAGAACCACCCCCACGGCAGAACCACCCCAGTCAGACGGCAGAACCACCCCAGTCAGACCAGATTGGCAGAACCACCCCAGTCAGACCAGAACCACCCAGTCAGACCGGCAGAACCACCCCAGTCAGACCAGACGGCAGTCAGAACCACCCCAGTCAGACCAGACGGCAGAACCACCCCAGTCAGACCAGACGGCAGAACCACCCCAGTCAGACCAGATGGCAGAACCACCCCAGTCAGACGGCAGAACCACCCCAGTCAGACCAGATGGCAGAACCACCCCAGTCAGACGGCAGAACCACCCCAGTCAGACCAGATGGCAGAACCACCCCAGTCAGACCAGATTGGCAGAACCACCCCAGTCAGACCAGACTGCAGAACCACCCCAGTCAGACCAGATGGCAGAACCACCCCAGTCAGACCAGATTGGCAGAACCACCCCAGTCAGACGGCAGAACCACCCCAGTCAGACCAGATGGCAGAACCACCCCAGTCAGACCAGATGGCAGAACCACCCCAGTCAGACCAGATGGCAGAACCAGCCCAGTCAGACCAGATGGCAGAACCAGCCCAGTCAGATGGCAGAACCACCCCAGTCAGACCAGACGGCAGAACCACCCCAGTCAGACCAGACGGCAGAACCACCCCAGTCAGACCAGACGGCAGAACCACCCCCAGTCAGACCAGACGGCAGAACCACCCCAGTCAGACCAGACGGCAGAACCACCCAGTCAGACCAGACTGCAGAACCACCCCAGTCAGACCAGACTGCAGAACCACCCCAGTCAGACCAGACGGCAGAACCACCCAGTCAGACCAGACGGCAGAACCACCCAGTCAGACCAGATTGGCAGAACCACCCCAGTCAGACCAGATGGCAGAACCACCCAGTCAGACCAGATGGCAGAACCACCCCAGTCAGACGGCAGAACCAGCCCAGTCAGATGGCAGAAAGCCCAGCCCAGTCAGATGGCAGAACCACCCCAGTCAGACCAGATGGCAGAACCACCCCAGTCAGACGGCAGAACCAGCCCAGTCAGACCAGATGGCAGAACCACCCCAGTCAGACCAGATGGCAGAACCAGCCCAGTCAGACCAGATGGCAGAACCACCCCAGTCAGACGGCAGAACCACCCCAGTCAGACGGCAGAACCCCAGTCAGACGGCAGAACCACCCCAGTCAGACCAGATGGCAGAACCACCCCAGTCAGACCAGATGGCAGAACCACCCCAGTCAGACCAGATGGCAGAACCACCCCAGTCAGACCAGATGGCAGAACCACCCCAGTCAGACCAGATGGCAGAACCACCCCAGTCAGACCAGCGGCAGAACCACCCCAGTCAGACCAGACGGCAGAACCACCCCAGTCAGACCAGACGGCAGAACCACCCCAGTCAGACCAGACGGCAGAACCACCCCAGTCAGACCAGACGGCAGAACCACCCCAGTCAGACCAGATGGCAGAACCACCCCAGTCAGACCAGACGGCAGAACCACCCCAGTCAGACCAGACGGCAGAACCACCCCAGTCAGACGGCAGAACCACCCCAGTCAGACGGCAGAACCACCCCAGTCAGACCAGACGGCAGAACCACCCCAGTCAGACGGCAGAACCACCCCAGTCAGACGGCAGAACCACCCAGTCAGACCAGACGGCAGAACCACCCCAGCCAGACCAGACGGCAGAACCACCCCAGTCAGACGGCAGAACCACCCCAGTCAGACGGCAGAACCACCCCAGTCAGACGGCAGAACCACCCCAGTCAGACTGCAGAACCACCCCAGTCAGACGGCAGAACCACCCCAGTCAGACGCAGCAGAACCAGAACCACCCCAGTCAGACGGCAGAACCACCCCAGTCAGACGGCAGAACCACCCCAGTCAGACGGCAGAACCAGCCCAGTCAGATGGCAGAACCAGCCCAGTCAGATGGCAGAACCAGCCCAGTCAGACCAGATGGCAGAACCACCCCAGTCAGACGGCAGAACCAGCCCAGTCAGACCAGATGGCAGAACCACCCCAGTCAGACCAGACGGCAGAACCAGCCCAGTCAGACCAGATGGCAGAACCACCCCAGTCCCAGAACCAGCCCAGTCAGACCGGCAGAACCACCCCAGTCAGACGGCAGAACCAGCCCAGTCCCAGTCAGACCAGATGGCAGAACCACCCCAGTCAGACCAGATGGCAGAACCACCCCAGTCAGACCAGATGGCAGAACCACCCCAGTCAGACCAGATGGCAGAACCACCCCAGTCAGACCAGATGGCAGAACCACCCCAGTCAGACCAGATGGCAGAACCACCCCAGTCAGACCAGACGGCAGAACCACCCCAGTCAGACCAGACGGCAGAACCACCCCAGTCAGACCAGACGGCAGAACCACCCCAGTCAGACGGCAGAACCACCCCAGTCAGACGGCAGAACCACCCCAGTCAGACGGCAGAACCACCCCAGTCAGACGGCAGAACCACCCCAGTCAGACGGCAGAACCACCCCAGTCAGACGGCAGAACCACCCCAGTCAGACGGCAGAACCACCCCAGTCAGACGGCAGAACCACCCCAGTCAGACGGCAGAACCACCCCAGTCAGACGGCAGAACCACCCCAGTCAGACGGCAGAACCACCCCAGTCAGACGGCAGAACCACCCCAGTCAGACGGCAGAACCACCCCAGTCAGACGGCAGAACCACCCCAGTCAGACCAGATGGCAGAACCACCCCAGTCAGACCAGATGGCAGAACCACCCCAGTCAGACCAGACGGCAGAACCACCCCAGTCAGACCAGACGGCAGAACCACCCCAGTCAGACCAGACGGCAGAACCACCCCAGTCAGACGGCAGAACCACCCCAGTCAGACCAGACGGCAGAACCACCCCAGTCAGATGGCAGAACCATCCAGTCAGACGGCAGAACCACCCAGTCAGACCAGACGGCAGAACCACCCCAGTCAGATGGCAGAACCATCCAGTCAGACCAGACGGCAGAACCACCCCAGTCAGACGGCAGAACCACCCCAGTCAGACGGCAGAACCACCCCAGTCAGACGGCAGAACCACCCCAGTCAGACGGCAGAACCACCCCAGTCAGACCAGACGGCAGAACCACCCCAGTCAGACGGCAGAACCACCCCAGTCAGACCAGACGGCAGAACCACCCCAGTCAGACGGCAGAACCACCCTAGTCCGCCTGTGACATCCAGGCGTATTCTTGCATTATGCAGCAGTTATAATATTAAAGGGATTTTTGCAGTTTTAATCTGACTCTGGGTAAGTAGAAAGGGGGATTAAGTCATGGATACTCATGAAAGTTGAAGGTAGTTTCTGGAGCCATTGCTAACTAGTGTTAGCACAATGACTGGAAGTCTACAGGAACAGCTAGCATGCTAGCTTTTAAAAAATGTTTATTGCCAAAAATGTCGTACTATCCCTTTAACTGTTGGGCTTTCCCTGTACACTTCTGACTGCTTGTCAGAACTTTGTGTTTTAAAGAAGCAGGGTGCACGGGGCTCACAGGCCACAAAACACCGTGCACTAAGCGTGATCACGTAGTTAACAATGAATGTATTGATCTGTACACTATCAAGTGCCTTTAGCCTAAGGTAGGACTCGTCCCAACATGAAAGGCTTGTAGGTTTTCTGTAGGCACAGAGCACAGTCATGAGTCGGGTCTGGAGTGTTTCCTGCAGGTCTCACATGGGCAGGAGGGAGAAACTCCAGGGCCCTGTAGACATTGTGACTTGTGAGCAGCTGACAGAGAAACTCCAGGGCCCTGTAGACATTGTGACTTGTGAGCAGCTGACAGAGAAACTCCAGGGCCCTGTAGACATTGTGACTTGTGAGCAGCTGACAGAGAAACTCCAGGGCCCTGTAGACATTGTGACTTGTGAGCAGCTGACAGAGAAACTTGTTAGGCTATGTTGGGGCCTACGAGCGTAAACTCCTCCTCAGTCATGGGTTCAGTCCTACATGGCACCCTATGTAGTGCACTACGTTTGACCAGAGCACTATGGGGCCTTGTCAAATGTAGTGCACTAAATAGGGAATAGGGTGCCTGTTGGGACACGGGTATGGTTTGAAGCGCTGAGGTAAAAGCAGTATAGATCTGAATCGTTTTGTGGTTCTCAGTACGTGCCAGGCCTCTCCCTTTTCCCTTTAAAGGCCCACTCCTGAATTTAAAAACCCAACCAACAACTACAAACAGCAGCCCTGCCACTTGGCGAGCTGTAAAGCTGGGTGATGATCAGCGATTAAAGGTCTATATTCTGTCCAGTTGCACAGTGTTGGTCTCTCTCTCTCTCTCTTTCCTTGAACCTGTTCTATCAGGGCTCAAAACTGCGTCCAAAACACTTGCATTTGCGACCCCATGACTTGACAGTGCAACACCAATTTTAAAATGTTTTGTTGCTTTCCCAGTGCATTCGGAAATTATTCAAAAACTTTTTTTTTTTGACTTTTCCGTATTTTGTTATGTTACATCCTTATTCTAAAATGGATTAAACAATAAAACAATTCTCATTAATCTACACACTCCCCTGGAATAACAAACTCAAAAAAATAAAATACAAATATTTGTGCAAATGTATAAAAAACAATAGAAAATAGAAATACCTTAAGTTTAGTCACATTGTTTCTGCAACCTTTATCAGAACCCCACAGTTCTTACCTTTCTAACAGTACTACGCATGTGTTTGTAGGACCTAGTTTTGAAACTGAATTGTACTTTTGTGTGGGTAATATACAATCTTATATTATTTAGAAAATGGCACCAGAGAGGGTCAGAGCAAGTACACCGTCCAATTATTATTATTATTTTGTTCCCAGATGTAGTCTCTTCCATACAGGGTAGACTCCTCCTCCTCACTACGGTAGACTCCTCCTCCTCACCAGGGTAGACTCCTCATCCTCACCAGGGTAGACTCCTCATCCTCACCAGGGTAGACTCCTCATCCTCACCAGGGTAGACTCCTCATCCTCACCAGGGTAGACTCCTCCTCCTCACCAGGGTAGACTCCTCCTCCTCACTACGGTAGACTCCTCCTCCTCACTACGGTAGACTCCTCATCCTCACCAGGGTAGACTCCTCATCCTCACCAGGGTAGACTCCTCCTCCTCACTACGGTAGACTCCTCCTCCTCACTACGGTAGACTCCTCCTCCTCACTACGGTAGACTCCTCCTCCTCACTACGGTAGACTCCTCATCCTCACCAGGGTAGACTCCTCATCCTCACCAGGGTAGACTCCTCATCCTCACCAGGGTAGACTCCTCATCCTCACCAGGGTAGACTCCTCATCCTCACCAGGGTAGACTCCTCATCCTCACCAGGGTAGACTCCTCATCCTCACCAGGGTAGACTCCTCATCCTCACCAGGGTAGACTCCTCATCCTCACCAGGGTAGACTCCTCATCCTCACCAGGGTAGACTCCTCATCCTCACCAGGGTAGACTCCTCCTCCTCACACGGTAGACTCCTCCTCCTCACTACATTAGACTCCTTCTCCTCACCACCGTAGACTCCTCCTCCTCACTACAGACTCCTCCTCCTCACCACGGTAGACTCCTCATCCTCACCAGGGTAGACTCCTCATCCTCACCAGGGTAGACTCCTCATCCTCACCAGGGTAGACTCCTCATCCTCACCAGGGTAGACTCCTCATCCTCACCAGGGTAGACTCCTCATCCTCACCAGGGTAGACTCCTCATCCTCACCAGGGTAGACTCCTCATCCTCACCAGGGTAGACTCCTCATCCTCACCAGGGTAGACTCCTCATCCTCACCAGGGTAGACTCCTCATCCTCACTACGGTAGACTCCTCCTCCTCACTACATTAGACTCCTTCTCCTCACCACCGTAGACTCCTCCTCCTCACTACGGTAGACTCCTCCTCCTCACTACATTAGACTCCTTCTCCTCACCACCGTAGACTCCTCCTCCTCACTACGGTAGACTCCTCCTCCTCACTACGGTAGACTCCTCATCCTCACCAGGGTAGACTCCTCATCCTCACCAGGGTAGACTCCTCATCCTCACCAGGGTAGACTCCTCATCCTCACCAGGGTAGACTCCTCATCCTCACCAGGGTAGACTCCTCATCCTCACCAGGGTAGACTCCTCATCCTCACCAGGGTAGACTCCTCATCCTCACCAGGGTAGACTCCTCATCCTCACCAGGGTAGACTCCTCATCCTCACCAGGGTAGACTCCTCATCCTCACCAGGGTAGACTCCTCATCCTCACTACGGTAGACTCCTCCTCCTCACTACATTAGACTCCTTCTCCTCACCACCGTAGACTCCTCCTCCTCACTACGGTAGACTCCTCCTCCTCACTACATTAGACTCCTTCTCCTCACCACCGTAGACTCCTCCTCCTCACTACGGTAGACTCCTCCTCCTCACTACGGTAGACTCCTCCTCCTCACCACGGTAGACTCCTCATCCTCACCACGGTAGACTCCTCATCCTCACCAGGGTAGACTCCTCATCCTCACCAGGGGTAGACTCCTCATCCTCACCAGGGTAGACTCCTCATCCTCACCAGGGTAGACTCCTCATCCTCACCAGGGTAGACTCCTCCTCCTCACTACGGTAGACTCCTCCTCCTCACTACATTAGACTCCTTCTCCTCACCACCGTAGACTCCTCCTCCTCACTACGGTAGACTCCTCCTCCTCACCACGGTAGACTCCTCCTCCTCACCACGGTAGACTCCTCCTCCTCACCACGGTAGACTCCTCCTCCTCACCACGGTAGACTCCTCCTCCTCACCACGGTAGACTCCTCATCCTCACTACGGTAGACTCCTCATCCTCACTACGGTAGACTCCTCATCCTCACTACGGTAGACTCCTCATCCTCACTACGGTAGACTCCTCATCCTCACTACGGTAGACTCCTCATCCTCACTACGGTAGACTCCTCATCCTCACTACGGTAGACTCCTCATCCTCACTACGGTAGACTCCTCATCCTCACTACATTAGACTCCTCCTCCTCACTACGGTAGACTCCTCCTCCTCACTACGGTAGACTCCTCCTCCTCACCACGGTAGACTCCTCCTCCTCACTACGGTAGACTCCTCCTCCTCACTACGGTAGACTCCTCCTCCTCACTACGGTAGACTCCTCCTCCTCACTACGGTAGACTCCTCCTCCTCACTACGGTAGACTCCTCCTCCTCACTACGGTAGACTCCTCCTCCTCACTACGGTAGACTCCTCCTCCTCACTACTGTAGACTCCTCCTCCTCACTACGGTAGACTCCTCATCCTCACTACGGTAGACTCCTCATCCTCACTACGGTAGACTCCTCATCCTCACTACGGTAGACTCCTCATCCTCACTACGGTAGACTCCTCATCCTCACTACGGTAGACTCCTCCTCCTCACTACGGTAGACTCCTCCTCCTCACTACGGTAGACTCCTCCTCCTCACTGCGGTAGACTCCTCCTCCTCACTACGGTAGACTCCTCCTCCTCACTACGGTAGACTCCTCCTCCTCACTGCGGTAAACTCCTCCTCCTCACTGCGGTAAACTCCTCCTCCTCACTGCGGTAGACTCCTCCTCCTCACTGCGGTAGACTCCTCCTCCTCACTGCGGTAGACTCCTCCTCCTCACTACGGTAGACTCCTCCTCCTCACTGCGGTAGACTCCTCCTCCTCACCACGGTAGACTCCTCATCCTCACCACGGTAGACTCCTCATCCTCACCACGGTAGACTCCTCATCCTCACCACGGTAGACTCCTCCTCCTCACCAGGGTAGACTCCTCCTCCTCACCAGGGTAGACTCCTCCTCCTCACTACGGTAGACTCCTCCTCCTCACTACGGTAGACTCCTCCTCCTCACTCTATAGAGAGACAGCATGTCAACCTGTAGGCCCTGCATGACCCCAATACATTAATGAACGACAACATGTCCGGGCCAGTAGAAATTCTGGGGGGTGGGGGGGTTAGTTAGTACCGTGGCGTGTTTCATATGCAGCCACGGAGTGGTGGCCCCCATAGGCTGTTCTCTGTGCTTTTGATTAATGAACAACAACCTTGACTAGTTCATAAAAGGTGTCAAACTGACTGAATAAAAGTCCATGTCCTATAGCCTTGCCGTTCATAAATCATACCACGTGGTTACATGTCCATGGTATTGCATCCGGACAATTCAATGAAAGATCTCCATTTTGTATTTTTTGACATACAGTCCATCAGAACATCCCAGACAGGGCCTGTGAATAGAGTGACACGTCAGTAGCCGACCGAATCGCATCGGTAAGAGAGCTGTTCATTCGGCTCCCTAATTTGCATACCGGTAGTCGTTTTTTGGGGGTTGATTCTTCATCTGCAGATCAATGATGAAAGCATTTGATGAAGAAGGTGAATCGTCCTCGCTGCAGTCGGCCGGCTAGTGGAGCGAGAGCCTCACTCTGGTCCAAAATATGATCGAAGAAAAACACATTTGAATTGTTTGAAATGTACTGATATGGTATCGACAAAGATATGGATTTTATAGGTCTGTTGATTTTAATCAAAGTGTCCCACAATGGAGTCGTCAACTGCTGCGTTGTGTCGTAAAGACCATGTTTAAACACCTGCTTCAATCGTACCTGTATTACTGAGGAAAGGGCCCATGTTTAAACACCTGCTTCAATCGTACCTGTATTACTGAGGAAAGGGCCCATGTTTAACACCTGCTTCAATCGTACCTGTATTACTGAGGAAAGGGCCCATGTTTAAACACCTGCTTCAATCGTACCTGTATTACTGAGGAAAGGGCCCATGTTTAAACACCTGCTTCAATCGTACCTGTATTACTGAGGAAAGGGCCCATGTTTAAACACCTGCTTCAATCGTACCTGTATTACTGAGGAAAGGGCCCATGTTTAAACACCTGCTTCAATCGTACCTGTATTACTGAGGAAAGGGCCCATGTTTAAACACCTGCTTCAATCGTACCTGTATTACTGAGGAAAGGGACCATGTTTAAACACCTGCTTCAATCGTACCTGTATTACTGAGGAAAGGGACCATGTTTAACACCTGCTTCAATCGTACCTGTATTACTGAGGAAAGGGCCCATGTTTAAACACCTGCTTCAATCGTACCTGTATTACTGAGGAAAGGGACCATGTTTAAACACCTGCTTCAATCGTACCTGTATTACTGAGGAAAGGGACCATGTTTAAACACCTGCTTCAATCGTACCTGTATTACTGAGGAAAGGGACCATGTTTAACACCTGCTTCAATCGTACCTGTATTACTGAGGAAAGGGCCCATGTTTAAACACCTGCTTCAATCGTACCTGTATTACTGAGGAAAGGGCCCATGTTTAACACCTGCTTCAATCGTACCTGTATTACTGAGGAAAGGGCCCATGTTTAACACCTGCTTCAATCGTACCTGTATTACTGAGGAAAGGGACCATGTTTAACACCTGCTTCAATCGTACCTGTATTACTGAGGAAAGGGCCCATGTTTAAACACCTGCTTCAATCGTACCTGTATTACTGGGGAAAGGGACCATGTTTAACACCTGCTTCAATCGTACCTGTATTACTGAGGAAAGGGACCATGTTTAACACCTGCTTCAATCGTACCTGTATTACTGAGGAAAGGGACCATGTTTAACACCTGCTTCAATCGTACCTGTATTACTGAGGAAAGGGACCATGTTTAACACCTGCTTCAATCGTACCTGTATTACTGAGGAAAGGGACCATGTTTAACACCTGCTTCAATCGTACCTGTATTACTGAGGAAAGGGACCATGTTTAACACCTGCTTCAATCGTACCTGTATTACTGAGGAAAGGGACCATGTTTAACACCTGCTTCAATCGTACCTGTATTACTGAGGAAAGGGACCATGTTTAACACCTGCTTCAATCGTACCTATGTTTTATTACTGAGGAAAGGGACCATGTTTAACACCTGCTTCAATCGTACCTGTATTACTGAGAAAGGGACCATGTTTAACACCTGCTTCAATCGTACCTGTATTACTGAGGAAAGGGACCATGTTTAACACCTGCTTCAATCGTACCTGTATTACTGAGGAAAGGGCCCATGTTTAAACACCTGCTTCAATCGTACCTGTATTACTGAGGAAAGGGCCTCGTAAAAGGAAGCTTGAAGCCTGTGGAAGTCAGCTGACTCTTACAGGATTCTTTTAAAGGTCCATGCTGTCAAATGTTTGTCGTCCCTCCTATGTTTTATATATTATACAACAGCTGATGAAACGAACACTGTAAACACACCAAAACATGGATCAGTGTTATTTCCAGATAATTTACTTCATCTTTACGGGCTACTTTTTCTATTTGCCTGCCAAGCCTATGTGCTTGTGGAAAACACTGATTAGTGACGGTCTATTTCAGAGACGTTAGCAGAGCTGTCAAGATGTCAGAGTTGGTTTGAAGTCTCTCCTCTGGCACAACAACCACTATCTTATTACGCTATGACCATACCAAGAACACCCAAGAACACTGGCTCATCAATTACACAAGGTGTGTGTGTGTGTGCCTGTGTGTGTGCCTGTGTGTGTGTCTGTGGGTGTGTGTGTGATTTATAAAATAAAAAAACCACACACAGCTAGCTCCAACGGGCTACAAATCTGTTAAACCGTCTTCTCATTCGGGCTCGGAATGACCATGGACCTCACAAACCCAGATGTACTGTGCTGGCCCGGTACTTCTCACCAAACCCAGCTGTACTGTGCTGGCCTGGTACTTCTCACCAAACCCAGCTGTACTGTGCTGGCCCGGTACTTCTCACCAAACCCAGCTGTACTGTGCTGGCCCGGTACTTCTCACCAAACCCAGCTGTACTGTGCTGGCCCGGTACTTCTCACCAAACCCAGCTGTACTGTGCTGGCCCGGTACTTCTCACCAAACCCAGCTGTACTGTGCTGGCCTGGTACTTCTCACCAAACCCAGCTGAACTGTGCTGGCCCGGTACTTCTCACCAAACCCAGCTGAACTGTGCTGGCCTGGTACTTCTCACCAAACCCAGCTGAACTGTGCTGGCCTGGTACTTCTCACCAAACCCAGCTGTACTGTGCTGGCCTGGTACTTCTCACCAAACCCAGCTGAACTGTGCTGGCCTGGTACTTCTCACCAAACCCAGCTGAACTGTGCTGGGTCGGTACTTCTCACCAAACCCAGCTGTACTGTGCTGGCCTGGTACTTCTCACCAAACCCAGCTGAACTGTGCTGGCCCGGTTACCCTCCACTGTATTGGCTGGAATCCTGCTGGACGATGTGGAAAGAAAACATCCGACCCAGTTTAGTACGGTTTAGGTTGCGGAGGTAGGGGGGAGGGGGGGTAGGTTGACCTCAGGTCTCCCTACTGGAAGCCAGAGGTAGGGGGGATGGGGGGTAGGTTGACCTCAGGTCTCCCTACTGGAAGCCAGAGGTAGGGGGGGTAGGTTGACCTCAGGTCTCCCTACTGGAAGCCAGAGGTAGGGGGGGGGGGGTAGGTTGGCCTTAGTGTGTGTTACTGTGTGTGTCTGTGTTGTGGGAGTGTGTACAGTTGAAGTCAGAAGTTTACATACACTTAGGTTGGAGTCATTAAAACTTGTTCTTCAACCACTCCACACATTTCTTGTTAACAAACTATAGTTTTGGCAAGTTGGTTAGGACATCTACTTTGTGCACAGCACAAGTAATTCTTCCAACAATTGTTTACAGACAGATTATTTCACTTATAATTCACTGTATCACAATTTCAGTGGGTCAGAAGTTTACATACACTAAGTTGACTGTGCCTTTAAACAGCTTGGAAAATTCCCCAAAATTATGTCATGACTTTAGAAGCTTCTGATAGGCTAATTGACATAATTTGAGTCAATTGGAGGTGTACCTGTGGATGTATTTCAAGGCCTACCTTCAAATTCAGTGCCTCTTTGCTTGACATCATGGGAAAATCAAAAGACATCAGCCAAGACTTCAGAAAAAAAATTGTAGACCAAGGTGCAAATCAATCCCAGAACAACAGCAAAGGATCTTGTGAAGATGCTGGAGGAAACGGGTACAAAAGTATCTATATCCACAGTAAAACGAGTCCTAAATCAACATAACCTGAAAGGCCACTCAGCAAGGAAGAAGCCACTGCGGTTTGCAACTGCACATGGGGACGAAGATCATACTTTTTGGAGAAATGTCCTCTGATATGATGAAACAAAAAATAGAACTGTTTGGCCATAATGACCATCGTTATGTTTGGAGGAAAATGGGGAGGCTTGCAAGCCGAAGAACACCATCCCAACCGTGAAGCACAGGGGCATCATGAGGCAGGAAATGTATGTAGATATATTGAATCAACATCTCAAGACATCAGTCACGAACACAAAGTTAAAGCTTGGTCGCAAATGGGTCTTCCAAATGGACAATTACCCCAAGCATACTTCCAAAATTGTTTGCAAAATGGCTTAAAGACAACAAAGTCAAGGTATTGGAGTGGCCATCACAAAACCCTGACCTCAATCCCATAGAAAATTTGTTGGCAGAACTGAAAAAGCGTGTGCGAGCAAGGAGGCCTACAAACCTGACTCAGTTACAGCAGCTCTGTCAGGAGGAATGGGCCAAAATTCACCCAAATTATTGTTGGAAGCTCCTGGAAGGCTACCGAAACGTTTGACCCAAGTTAAACCATTTTAAAGGCAGTGCTACCAAATACTAATTGAGTGTATGTAAACTTCTGACCCACTGGGAATGTGATTAAATAAAAGCTGAAATAAATCATTCTCTCTACTATTATTCTGACATTTCACATTCTTAAAATAGTTCTGATCCTAACTGACCTAAGATGGGGAATGTTTCCTAGGATTAAATGTCAGGGCTTGTGAAAAACTGAGTTAAAAAAAAAAAAAATTTGGCTAAGGTGTATGTAAACTACCGACCTCAACTGTATATGTCTTGTGTGTGTGTATTATAGGTTGTGCGTGTGTGTTTGTGTGTGTGTATTATAGGTTGTGCGTGTGTGTGTCAAGGGCAGTCTACCATCTGGGCCGGTCTGCCTGTGATAAGGCTCAAGTACAAGGTCTAGTGATAGTTGTCTTAGTCCGGGAACAGGGCGGTGGTGCATTCCTACCTCCACACATCAGGCATAAATGGAACAGACAGCAGGGTTCCAGGCAGACAGCAGGGTTCCAGGCAGACAGCAGGGTTCCAGGCAGACAGCAGGGTTCCAGGCAGACAGCAGGGTTCCAGGCAGACAGCAGGGTTCCAGGCACAGCAGGGTTCCAGGCAGACAGGCAGCAGGGTTCCAGGCAGGCAGACAGGCAGCAGGGTTCCAGGCAGGCAGACAGGCAGCAGGGTTCCAGGCAGGCAGACAGGCAGCAGGGTTCCAGGCAGGCAGGCAGCAGGGTTCCAGGCAGGCAGGCAGCAGGGTTCAGGCAGGCAGGCAGCAGGGTTCCAGACAGCAGGGTTCCAGACAGCAGGCAGCAGGGTTCCAGGCAGGCAGCAGGGTTCCAGGCAGGCAGGCAGGCAGCAGGGTTCCAGGCAGGCAGGCAGGCAGCAGGGTTCCAGGCAGGCAGCAGGGTTCCAGGCAGGCAGGCAGGCAGCAGGGTTCCAGGCAGGCAGACCGGCAGCAGGGTTCCAGGCAGGCAGGCAGGCAGCAGGGTTCCAGGCAGGCAGGCAGGCAGGGTTCCAGGCAGGCAGACAGGCAGCAGGGTTCCAGGCAGGCAGGCAGGCAGCAGGGTTCCAGGCAGGCAGACAGGCAGCAGGGTTCCAGGCAGGCAGACAGGCAGCAGGGTTCCAGGCAGGCAGGCAGCAGGGTTCCGGGCAGCAGGCAGCAGGCAGGCAGCAGGGTTCCGGGCAGACAGACATCAGGCTTCAGGCAGACAGACAGCAGGGTTCCAGGCAGGCAGGCAGGCAGGGAGGCAGAGGCCGGGAAGACTTGCAGGGTGACAGGCGGGTGGGCAGGCATCAGGGTTCCAGACAGCAGGCAGCAGGATCTGGGCAGACAGACAGCAGGGTTCCAGAGGCAGACAGCAGGGTTACCCAGACGGGCAGGCAGGAGGCAGCAGGCAGCAGGGTTCCAGGCAGGGACAGACTTGCAGGGTGACAGGCGGGTGGGCAGACAGACATCAGGGTTCCAGACAGACAGCCAGGGCCAGCAGGCAGACAGGCAGCAGGGTTCCAGGCAGGCAGACAGGCACAGGGTTCCAGGCAGGCAGGCAGGCAGCAGGGTTCCAGGCAGACAGCAGGGCAGGCAGACAGCAGGGCAGGCAGACAGCAGGGTTCCAGGCAGACAGCAGGGTTCCAGGCAGACAGCAGGGTTCCAGGCAGACAGGCAGCAGGGTTCCAGGCAGGCAGACAGCAGGTTCCGGGCAGGCAGGCAGACAGGCAGCAGGTTCCAGGCAGGCAGACAGACAGCAGGGTTCCAGGCAGGCAGACAGGGAGGCAGCAGGGTTCCAGGGTGACAGGCAGGCAGACAGGCAGCAGGGTTCCAGGCAGGCAGACAGGACAGCAGGGTTCTGGGCAGACAGACAGCAGGGTTCCAGGCAGACAGCAGGGTTCCAGGCAGACAGCAGGGTTCCAGGCAGACAGCAGGGTTCCAGGCAGACAGCAGGGTTGACAGCAGCGGTTCCAGGCAGGCAGACAGACATCAGGGTTCAGGCAGACAGAGCAGGGCCAGACAGGATGGGCAGACAGACATCAGGGTTTCCAGGACAGACAGCCAGTACAGAGCAGCCAGACAGGGTGCCAGACAGACCGCCAGCAGGGTGCCAGACATCAGGGTTCCAGACAGCCAGCCAGCAGGCTTCCAGGCAGCAGGCTTCCAGGCAGGCAGACAGCAGGGTTCCAGACAGACAGCCAGCAGGATGCCAGACAACAGGGTTCCAGACAGACAGCCAGCCAGCAGGCGCAGGCTTCCAGGCAGACAGCCAGCAGGGTGCCAGACATCAGGGTTCCAGACAGACAGCCAGCAGGGTTCCAGACAACAGGGTTCCAGACAACAGGGTTCCAGACAGATAGTCAGCAGGGTGCCAGACAACGGGGTTCCAGACAGATAGCCAGCAGGGTGCCAGACAACAGGGTTCCAGACAGACCGCCAGCAGGGTGCCAGACGACAGGGTGCCAGACAACAGGGTTCCAGACAGATAGCCAGCAGGGTGCCAGACAACAGGGTTCCAGACAGACAGCCAGCAGGGTGCCAGACAACAGGGTTCCAGACAGACCGCCAGCAGGGTGCCAGACAACAGGGTTCCAGACAGATGGCCAGCAGGGTTCCAGACAGATAGCCAGCAGGGTGCCAGCCAGCAGGGTGCCAGCCAGCAGGGTGCCAGACAGCAGGGTGCCAGACAGCAGGGTGCCAGACAGACGGACTGCAGGGTTCCAGGCAGACGGACAGCAGGGTTCCAGGCAGACGGACAGCAGGGTTCCAGGCAGACGGACAGCAGGGTTCCAGGCAGACGGAGCAGGGTTCCAGGCAGACGGACAGCAGGGTTCCAGGCAGGATGCATCAACAGCAGGGTTCCAGGCAGGGACAGCAGGGTTCCCCAAATGCCACCCTATTCCCTAGTTCACTACGTTTAACCAGAGAACTATGGGTCCTGGTCTGAAGTAGTGCCCTATATAAGGAATAGGGTTCCATTTGGGATGGATATAGTGTTTATCACACAGATAGTTTATCTAGCCTTGGTCTGCAGGTCCACTGTCCTGATAGCAGATGCCTTTAGACACAGACCTACGATCAGTTTATATTCCTTATCAACATTAAATCCTTATCATTATTAGGTTGGGCATTGAGGGTAGAGAGAGGAGAGTTTGAGGGGGACACTGTTTGTAGCTTTTTTAGGAACTGCCTAGCCGGTCAGTGGTGTGTGTGTGTATTCTTATTTCAGAGGAGGGCAAAGCCTTGGCATGGTGAGGAATTAATACACTGTGCTGAGAGAAGGGGACTTCCACTTACTCCTCATGCCAGCAGCATACCACCCTGAAGCTAACAAGGGTTGGTCCTGGTTGGTTCCTGGATGGGAGACCAGATGCAGCTGGAAATGGTGTTGGGGGCCAGTAGGAGGCACTCTTTCTTTCTTTCTTTCTAAAAAAATATATATATTTATATGTATATATATATATGTATATCCCAATGCCCCAGGGCAGTGATTGGGGACATTGCCCTGTGTAGGGTGCCGTCTTTCAGATGGGATGTAAAGCAGGTGTCCTGACTCTCTTTTCACTAATGATCCCATGACGCTTATAAGAGTAGGCGTGTTATCCCCGGTGTACTGGCTAAATGACCAATCTGGCCTTCGTACCATCATGGTCACCTAATCATCCCCATCTTCCAATTGGTTCATCCATCCCCTCTTCTCTCCCCTGTAACTATTCCCCAGGCCGTTGCTGTAAATGAGAATGTGTTCTCAGGCAACTTATCTGGTAAAACAATTGACTTTCTCAGTCTCTCTCTCGCACGCACGCACGCACGCACGCACGCGCACACACACACACACACACACACACACACACACACACACACACAACAAAATCTCTGTTTGTGATCCTCACTGTGTGTCTTTGTAGTGGTCAAGTCATAATGAGTGATGTGTATCCCAGGCAGTTATCTTCCATACATTAAGGGAAGAATTCGGCAGTACCTGTATGGTTAGTGAGAAAGTCCATATTGCAAATGTACGGTCCCTTACTAGACGTCCGAAATCGTTTGTAAAATTCGCGGACGGCGTCGGGCGAGCGGCAGGGCCGGACCTACCAGGAAGTCATCAAATGAACGTTGTCGGACATTCGGTTTCCGTTTTACAAAAATAATAAGATTTATGTCATTTTTCCCATGTCCCGGAAATTCCCACAAGAGGGCATAAGCAATCATATGGCTATTGCTACAAAACATCACGATTCACGACGGGGCCTTATCTCGAAAACTGAAAATATTTAGAAGCCGAAACTCGGTGAGCGTAGGGGCGGCATAATGGGCAGTTGGCCCCGAACAAGATGGCGTCTAGGCCTCAACGGTTTTTGAGTTATGGCCATTTATCTGGGATTAAAGGTCCAAAATGAAAATAGAGAAATTATTTTTCCACTTCACGTCAAAGTCAAGGAGCCTCCGGTGTCAATAAAAAAGAACCAGCCATTTATCTATCGTCATTTAAGAGAAATCGTACAACGACACCTTGGTGATGTTCACGGATAGGTGTTTTTTTTTTCAACGGTTACAGATCCAGTTGCAGGTTGTTCTTACGAATCTTTTTAAAGTGTGCTGCGGAGCTCTGCGAGATTTCTGTGATTTTCTATGATTTTCTGAAATAACACACACTCACTAAACCCTCCGTAAATAACTCAGTTCTTAACGTAAAGACTTAAAACTCGGGATTCTGTAAAGGCATACCCCAATCATGATATGAGTTTATTTATAGCTTCCTGTGCCAACCGGAAGTGCCTTTAATGGTGTCACAGTGGCAGTTTCCATGGGTTAAAAAGGTCAGATCTTTTCAAAACTTCATATGTGTGACTAGGTAACCCTCATGAACTGTAAATCAGTCATTTCTCCCAGCAGATGTCAAAGAAAAGCTCTCACACGCACACACAGCAAGGATGGAGTGAAAAAGTGTGGTTCTTAAAGACACAGAGAGCAGGCAATGGCATAAACATAATGTCTAGGCCGTGCCGAGTTCAACGAGATATCCCGCTTGACCGTAGCTCGCTCGGTCTGAGCGCAGCGACCATTAGAAAAGTAGGCCCAAAATGAAGCCTGCCCCACAACGTCATTTGCTTTTGGGTGACAGTGAGAGAACCGTTAGGGTGAGAAGCACAATTCGACCTCAGGTATGTTCCTAAGGTCCTTCCGATCCGTGCAAGCCTAACGTTGACAGTGTGGCATTAACCCTTAATAGTTAAAAGATGGTGTTTACTTCAAAAGTTTGCATTGATTTCTCTCCCCATAGGAATACATTGCCTTTACCCCTAAATTCAACCTGAAGTCTATATGGGTTATGAATGCCGTATGAACCTGTCTTTGGTAACAGTCCATCAGGCCAGTATGAGGTCTACCTGTGTTCATTCTAAGCTTCCTGGACCAACCGGAAGTGGTTAAAATCACCCTAAAAGTGTTTTTCCATTACCTGCCTGCAGTTTGATAGACATAGTGCATTCAACCCTGTGTAAATCAGTCAATTCTTAACGTAAGGACTTAAAACTCAGGATTCTGTAAAAGCATAGCCCAGTGAGGATATGTGTTGACTTATAGCTTCCTGTGACAACCGGAAGTGCCTTAATTGGTGTCTCAGGGGCTGTTTCGAGGGGTTAAAAAAGTCAGATCTGTCCAAAACTTCATATGTGTGATTAGGCAACCCCCATGAACTGTAAATCAGTCATTTTTCCCATAAAATTTCAAAGGAAAACTAAATCACACAGACACACAACTTGGAAGGAGGGACGTATTGGGGGTTGTAGAGACAGACAGTGCCTCCAATAGTTAGCTTTGTTCGAGCTAAAAAAGAACCGTCAGACCTAGAGTTCCGAAACTTTAGAAACCTGTTCTAGACCTCGGGTCGATAGTGCGTGGTGAGTTAGGTGGCTCTAGAAGGTTCTCGGACCGAGAAATAGCCTCGTACATTTGCAATGATTTCAATTCATTTTGACCATTACGAAAATGGCGACATTTAGAAAAGTCTCAGAGACACAAGACTAGGTGCATTGGAACCGGCTCGGCCCATAGAGACGGACCCCAACGTTTCGGTCCGATAGCTCATTCAAGGACCCCATAGCAAGGCATGGAAACAAGTGGATTTTCAGCACCAATTAGGGTTTTACTCGGGCACCGAAGGACCTATCGAGCCGAAACTCGGGATTCGGGTCGCCTCACATAGGCCTTCACATAATGTCTGACCTGGACCCGCAGCTAGAACGTAACTATGTGTTTTACGTTTTTATTATGTTTTAAACTAAAGGCGCTGTGAATTATGGGCCTGCTCTGACATATATGATAGTTGGCTTCTAAATGAGTTGGAAAAAGTGGGTTTGGTGTCAATTGGTATCAGTTTGGTGTCAAAATGACATCTAATTGACTGATGGACACTGACTTGCTAGTTGACTTTTGTACATTAGCAATATGTTTAAACGGAGAGGGACCATCACCAAAAGTGACATTCTGAAATCAACCCTAACGAGCCATGGAGATGAACCAGAATCACTGCCCAGCTATCCCGAGTTCATCGGGCCAGTCAATTTCACATTCCTGCAGGATTTTTATAGCATGACAAATTCGTGATGGTACCTGCCCATTGAACCATATTGCAAATGCACAGTGACTTTGCAAAAGTGAGAAAACATAAACAAATGGACATGATGAAATCAACACAACGAGTGATGGAAATGTACAACTATCACTGCTCAGCCATCCTGTGTTCATCAGACCAGTCAATTTTGCATTTTTGAGCATGTCAAATTTCATATGGTAAATGCACATTGAAACATATTGCAAATGCGCGCGCACTTGCAATATGATTCTATAGTGTAAAAACATCACCTAATGGACATGATGAAATCAACACAACGAGTGATGGAAATGTACAACTATCACTGCTCGGCCATCCTGTGTCCATCAGACCAGTCAATTTTGCATTTTTGAGCATGTCAAATTTCATATGGTAAATGCACATTGAAACATATTGCAAATGCGCGCGCACTTGCAATATGATTCTATAGTGTAAAAACATCACCTAATGGACATGATGAAATCAACACAACGAGTGATGGAAATGTACAACTATCACTGCTCGGCCATCCTGTGTCCATCAGACCAGTCAATTTTGCATTTTTGAGCATGTCAAATTTCATATGGTAAATGCACATTGAAACATATTGCAAATGCGCGCGCACTTGCAATATGATTCTATAGTGTAAAAACATCACCTAATGGACATGATGAAATCAACACAACGAGTGATGGAAATGTACAACTATCACTGCTCGGCCATCCTGTGTCCATCAGACCAGTCAATTTTGCATTTTTGAGCATGTCAAATTTCATATGGTAAATGCACATTGAAACATATTGCAAATGCGCGCGCACTTGCAATATGATTCTATAGTGTAAAAACATCACCTAATGGACATGATGAAATCAACACAACGAGTGATGGAAATGTACAACTATCACTGCTCGGCCATCCTGTGTCCATCAGACCAGTCAATTTTGCATTTTTGAGCATGTCAAATTTCATATGGTAAATGCACATTGAAACATATTGCAAATGCGCGCACTTGCAATATGATTCTATAGTGTAAAAACATCACCTAATGGACATGATGAAATCAACACAACGAGTGATGGAAATGTACAACTATCACTGCCCGGCCATCCTGTGTTCCCATAGCGAGCATTAATATCAGAATGACCGGTAAATGCATTTACAACCATATTTTAATTTTTGGGTTACCAGTTGCACAACAATGCACGTGCATTTGCAATATGATTCTATAGTGAAAAACATCACCTAATGGACATGATGAAATCAACACAACAAGTGATGGAAATGTACAACTATCACTGCTCGGCCATCCTGTGTTCATCAGACCAGTCAATTTCACATTCCTGCAGGATTTTTATAGCATGACAAATTCGTGATGGTACCTGCCCATTGAACCATATTGCAAATGCACAGTGACTTTGCAAAAGTGAGAAAACATAAACAAATGGACATGATGAAATCAACACAACAGGTGATGGAAATGTACAACTATCACTGCTCAGCCATCCTGTGTTCATCAGACCAGTCAATTTTGCATTTTTGAGCATGTCAAATTTCATATGGTAAATGCACATTGAAACATATTGCAAATGCGCGCGCACTTGCAATATGATTCTATAGTGAAAAACATCACCTAATGGACATGATGAAATCAACACAACGAGTGATGGAAATGTACAACTATCACTGCTCGGCCATCCTGTGTCCATCAGACCAGTCAATTTTGCATTTTTGAGCATGTCAAATTTCATATGGTAAATGCACATTGAAACATATTGCAAAATGCGCGCGCACTTGCAATATGATTCTATAGTGTAAAAACATCACCTAATGGACATGATGAAATCAACACAACGAGTGATGGAAATGTACAACTATCACTGCCCGGCCATCCTGTGTTCCCATAGCGAGCATTAATATCAGAATGACCGGTAAATGCATTTACAACCATATTTTTATTTTTGGGTTACCAGTTGCACAACAATGCACGTGCATTTGCAATATGATTCTATAGTGAAAAAACATCACCTAATGGACATGATGAAATCAACACAACGAGTGATGGAAATGTACAACTATCACTGCTCGGCCATCCTGTGTCCATCAGACCAGTCAATTTTGCATTTTTGAGCATGTCAAATTTCATATGGTAAATGCACATTGAAACATATTGCAAATGCGCGCGCACTTGCAATATGATTCTATAGTGTAAAACATCACCTAATGGACATGATGAAATCAACACAACGAGTGATGGAAATGTACAACTATCACTGCCCGGCCATCCTGTGTTCCCATAGCGAGCATTAATATCAGAATGACCGGTAAATGCATTTACAACCATATTTTTATTTTTGGGTTACCAGTTGCACAACAATGCACGTGCATTTGCAATATGATTCTATAGTGAAAAACATCACCTAATGGACATGATGAAATCAACACAACGAGTGATGGAAAGGAACAACTATCACTGCCAGGCCATCCTGTGTTCATCAGGCCAGTCAATTTCACATTCCTGCAGGATTTTTATAGCATGACAAATTCGTGATGGTACCTGCCCATTGAACCATATTGCAAATGCACAGTGACTTTGCAAAAGTGAGAAAACATAAACAAATGGACATGATGAAATCAACACAACGAGTGATGGAAATGTACAACTATCACTGCTCAGCCATCCTGTGTTCATCAGACCAGTCAATTTTGCATTTTTGAGCATGTCAAATTTCATATGGTAAATGCACATTGAAACATATTGCAAATGCGCGCACTTGCAATATGATTCTATAGTGTAAAACATCACCTAATGGACATGATGAAATCAACACAACGAGTGATGGAAATGTACAACTATCACTGCTCGGCCATCCTGTGTCCATCAGACCAGTCAATTTTGCATTTTTGAGCATGTCAAATTTCATATGGTAAATGCACATTGAAACATATTGCAAATGCGCGCACTTGCAATATGATTCTATAGTGTAAAAACATCACCTAATGGACATGATGAAATCAACACAACGAGTGATGGAAATGTACAACTATCACTGCTCGGCCATCCTGTGTTCATCAGACCAGTCAATTTTGCATTTTTGAGCAAGGTCAAATTTCATATGGTAAATGCACATTGAAACATATTGCAAATGCACGTGCACTTGCAATATGATTATATAGTGAAAAACATCACAAAATGGACATGATGAAGTCAACACAACGAGTGATGGAAAGGAACAACTATCACTGCCCGGCCATCCCGAGTTCATCAGGCCAGTCAATTTTGCATTTCTGCAGGATTTTTTGAGCATGTCAAATTTCTTACGTCATTTGGCCCACAAAAAAATCCTTATGCACAATTAAAAAAATATAAAAAAATATGATAATAAAATTGGACAAAAGTATATTCATACAGTTCTTACACATGTGTAATTGACAAAAAATTGAAAGAATTTCAAAAACGGTCCAGAAAGCACTTTTTTAAGGGTGTGTGAAGTTTTTACAAAATTTTGACATTTTTGACTTTTGACTTTTGACTTCCTATGAAATCATATTGGAATTGGACAAAACATATTCCTTATGCGCATAAAAAAAAAAAAAAAAAAAATTATGATAATAAAATTGGACAAAGTATATTCATACAGTTCTTACACATGTGTAATTGACAAAAAATCGAAAGAATTTCAAAAACGGTCCAGAAAGCACTTTTTATGGGTGTGTGAAGTTTTTTACAAAATTTTGACATTTTTGACTTTTGACTTTGACTTCCTATGAAATCATATTGGAATTGGACAAAACATATTCCTTATGCGCATATAAAAAAATTAAAAAAATTATGATAATAAAATTGGACAAAAGTATATTCATACAGTTCTTACACATGTGTAATTGACAAAAATCGAAAGAATTTCGAAAAACGGTCCAGAAAGCACTCTTTTATGGGTGTGTGAAGTTTTTACAAAATTGACATTTTTGACTTTTGACTTTGACTTCCTATGAAATCATATTGGAATTGGACAAAACATATTCCTTATGCGCATATAAAAAAAATTAAAAAAATTATGATAATAAAATTGGACAAAAGTATATTCATACAGTTCTTACACATGTGTAATTGACAAAAAAATCGAAAGAATTTCGAAAAACGGTCCAGAAAGCACTTTTTAAGGGGTGATAAGTTTTTGAAAAAAAGTTCATTTTTTCAAAATTTTACTTTTGACATTAATTTGGGTTACATATCCAATATGAAAAACCCCGGTGGAGCGCATTTGCCCCTGTTGAATTTTTTAAAGTGTTACAACTGGCAATTACCATATGGCATTTGCAATACACTTTGGATGAATCAACGCCGAATTGGGTGGTATTGGCCAATGTGTATATGGTTTGTCCGATGCCAATGACATGCCATTCATTTTTGTCCAATACAGGGGGTATTCCCTTACATTGAACAGGGCTGATCGTTTTGTTAGCCCAATACTGTTTGTACCATGTTTTGTGCTGCTACCATGTTGTGTAGATACTATGTTGTGTTGCTTCCATGTTGTTGTGTTGCTTCCATGTTGTTGTGCTGCTACCATGTTGTTGTGTTGCTACCATGTTGTTGTGTTGCTACCATGTTGTTGTGTTGCTACCATGTTGTTGCTACCATGTTGTGCTGCTACCATGTTGTGCTGCTACCATGTTATGTTGTTGCTTCCATGTTTTGTGCTTCTACCATGTTATGTTGTGCTGCTACCATGTTGTGCTGCTACCATGTTGTGCTGCTACCATGTTGTTATGTTGTGTTGCTACCATGTTGTTGTGTTGCTTCCATGTTTTGTGCTTCTACCGTGTTATGTTGTGTTGCTACCATGTTGTGCTGCTACCATGTTATGTTGTGCTGCTACCATGTTGTGCTGCTACCATGTTATGTTGTGCTGCTACCATGTTGTGCTGCTACCATGTTATGTTGTGTTGCTACCATGTTGTGCTGCTACCATGTTATGTTGTGCTGCTACCATGTCGTGGTGCTGTCTTATGTTATCTTAGGTATCTCTGTATGTTGTGATGTGTGCTTTGTCCTATATTTATATCGTATTTAGATTTTTTTATCCCAGGACCCCAGTCCCCGCAGGAGGTCCTTTTGCCTTATGGTGGGCCGTCCCCGCAGGAGGTCCTTTTGCCTCATGGTGGGCCGTCCCTGCAGGAGGTCCTTTTGCCTCATGGTGGGCCGTCCACGCAGGAGGTCCTTTTGCCTCATGGTGGGCCGTCCACGCAGGAGGTCCTTTTGCCTCATGGTGGGCCGTCCCCGCAGGAGGTCCTTTTGCCTCATGGTGGGCCGTCCACGCAGGGAGGTCCTTTTGCCTCATGGTGGGCCGTCCACGCAGGAGGTCCTTTTGCCTCATGGTGGGCCGTCCACGCAGGAGGTCCTTTTGCCTCATGGTGGGCCGTCCACGCAGGAGGTCCTTTTGCCTCATGGTGGGCCGTCCACGCAGGAGGTCCTTTTGCCTCATGGTGGGCCGTCCACGCAGGAGGTCCTTTTGCCTCATGGTGGGCCGTCCACGCAGGAGGTCCTTTTGCCTCATGGTGGGCCGTCCACGCAGGAGGTCCTTTTGCCTCATGGTGGGCCGTCCACGCAGGAGGTCCTTTTGCCTCATGGTGGGCCGTCCACGCAGGAGGTCCTTTTGCCTCTTGGTGGGCCGTCCACGCAGGAGGTCCTTTTGCTCATGGTGGGCCGTCCACGCAGGGAGGTCCTTTTGCCTCATGGTAGGCCGTCCACGCAGGAGGTCCTTTTGCCTCATGGTGGGCCGTCCACGCAGGAGGTCCTTTTGCCTCATGGTGGGCCGTCCACGCAGGAGGTCCTTTTGCTCATGGTGGGCCGTCCACGCAGGAGGTCCTTTTGCCTCATGGTGGGCCGTCCCCGCAGGAGGTCCTTTTGCCTCATGGTGGGCCGTCCCCGCAGGAGGTCCTTTTGCCTCATGGTGGGCCGTCCACGCAGGAGGTCCTTTTGCTCATGGTGGGCCGTCCCCGCAGGAGGTCCTTTTGCCTCATGGTGGGCCGTCCCCGCAGGAGGTCCTTTTGCCTTATGGTGGGCCGTCATTTGTAAATAAGAACATGTTCCTTAACTGACTTGCCTAGTTAAATAAAGAATGAACGCCATACGTCTGTTTGTGTGTGACAGCCTATCCCATCATCACCACAACAACAGTAAAAGTACTGTACAAGATGTGGTCCGCATCCCAAATGGCTGGGTGCTGGTCAAAACTAGTGCACTATATAGGGAATAGGGGGCCATTCTAGGACAGACACGTACTTGTATACAATGTTTGACTTGGGATGAAAGAAGTACAGGAGCTGTGTTTTTCCAAGTCGTTAGACTTTGTTCCCCCGAAATACACACATGACATTTATGCAGTAGAGCCCTGAAACACTGCTTATCAAGGTCACGATGAGCAGCTGATGTTTTGACTACAGTGTGATTAGACCAGGGCTGATGTTAGACCAGGGCTGATGTTAGACCAGGGCTGATGTTTTGGCTACAGTGTGATTAGACCAGGGCTGATGTTTAGGCTACAGTGTGGTTAGACCAGGGCTGATGTTAGACCAGGGCTGATGTTTAGGGCTACAGTGTGATTAGACCAGGGCTGATGTTTAGGCTACAGTGTGGTTAGACCAGGGCTGATGTTTAGGCTACAGTGTGATTAGACCAGGGCTGATGTTTAGGCTACAGTGAGATTAGACCAGGGCTGATGTTTAGGCTACAGTGTGGTTAGACAAAGGCTGGAATAAAAGCCTGCACACCCAGTAACTATCCTGGAGGATGGTTGACCACCCAGTAAAAGTTATTAATTGAATGAATTAGAGATCAAATGGATAAGGTTGGCTACTTCACAGCAAGGTTTCTAGACCAGGCTATACTAGGCTCTAATATTCATGTTTCAGAGAAGCTCTATGCGCAGCAACTTATTTGCCTCCTGGCAGATCTCCCTGCCTGGGGCATCGTCTCTTTCCTGGCCTCCTGACAGATCTCCCTGTCTGGGGCATCGTCTCTTTGCCTGGTCACCTGACAGATCTCCTGCCTGGGGCATCGTCTCTTTGCCTGGCCTCCTGACAGATCTCCTGCCTGGGGCATCGTCTCTCTGCCTGGCCATCTGACAGATCTCCCTGCCTGGGGCATCGTCTCTTTGCCTGGCCTCCTGACAGATCTCCTGCCTGGGGCATCGTCTCTTTGCCTGGTCACCTGACAGATCTCCCTGTCTGGGGCATCGTCTCTTTGCCTGGCCTCCTGACAGATCTCCTGCCTGGGGCATCGTCTCTTTGCCTGGCCTCCTGACAGATCTCCCTGTCTGGGGCATCGTCTCTTTGCCTGGCCTCCTGACAGATCTCCTGTCTGGGGCATCGTCTCTTTGCCTGGCCTCCTGACAGATCTCCTGCCTGGGGCATCGGCTCTTTGCCTGGCCTCCTGACAGATCTCCTGCCTGGGGCATCGGCTCTTTGCCTGGCCTCCTGACAGATCTCCCTGCCTGGGGCATCGGCTCTTGCCTGGCCTCCTGACAGATCTCCCTGCCTGGGGCATCGGCTCTTTGCCTGGCCTCCTGACAGATCTCCTGCCTGGGGCATCGGCTCTTTGCCTGGCCTCCTGACAGATCTCCCTGCCTGGGGCATCGGCTCTTTGCCTGGCCTCCTGACAGATCTCCCTGCCTGGGGCATCGGCTCTTTGCCTGGCCTCCTGACAGATCTCCCTGCCTGGGGCATCGGCTCTTTGCCTGGCCTCCTGACAGATCTCCCTGCCTGGGGCATCGGCTCTTTGCCTGGCCTCCTGACAGATCTCCTGCCTGGGGCATCGTCTCTTTGCCTGGCCACCTGACAGATCTCCTGCCTGGGGCATCGTCTCTTTGCCTGGTCACCTGACAGATCTCCTGCCTGGGGCATCGTCTCTTTGCCTGGCCTCCTGACAGATCTCCTGCCTGGGGCATCGTCTCTTTGCCTGGCCTCCTGACAGATCTCCCTGCCTGGGGCATCGTCTCTTTGCCTGGCCTCCTGACAGATCTCCCTACCTGGGGAATCGTCTTTGCCTGGCCATCTGACAGATCTCCCTGCCTGGGGCATCGTCTCTTTGCCTGGCCTCCTGACAGATCTCTCTACCTGGGGCATCGTCTCTTTGCCTGGCCTCCTGACAGATCTCCCTGCCTGGGGCATCGTCTCTTTGCCTGGCCACCTGACAGATCTCCTGCCTGGGGCATCGTCTCTTTGCCTGGCCACCCATCTGCATCACTCCAGCCAGGAGAAAGGACTTCTAGGATGGCAGTCTGACAGATCTCCTGCCTGGGGCATCGTCTCTTTGCCTGGCCACCCATCTGCATCACTCCAGCCAGGAGAAAGGACTTCTAGGATGGCCATCTGACAGATCTCCCTGCCTGGGGCATCGTCTCTTTGCCTGGCCTCCTGACAGATCTCCCTGTCTGGGGCATCGTCTCTTTGCCTGGCCTCCTGACAGATCTCCTGTCTGGGGCATCGTCTCTTTGCCTGGCCTCCTGACAGATCTCCTGTCTGGGGCATCGTCTCTTTGCCTGGCCTCCTGACAGATCTCCTGCCTGGGGCATCGTCTCTTTGCCTGGCCTCCTGACAGATCTCCCTGCCTGGGGCATCGGCTCTTTGCCTGGCCACCTGACAGATCTCCCTGCCTGGGGCATCGGCTCTTGCCGGGCATCGGCTCTTTGCCTGGCCTCCTGACAGATCTCCCTGCCTGGGGCATCGTCTCTTTGCCTGGCCACCCATCTGCATCACTCCAGCCAGGAGAAAGGACTTCTAGGATGGCCTCCTGACAGATCTCCTGCCTGGGGCATCGTCTCTTTGCCTGGCCACCCATCTGCATCACTCCAGCCAGGAGAAAGGACTTCTAGGATGGCCTCCTGACAGATCTCCTGCCTGGGGCATCGTCTCTTGCCTGGCCACCCATCTGCATCACTCCAGCCAGGAGAAAGGACTACTAGGATGGCCTCCTGACAGATCTCCCCTGCCTGGGGCATCGTCTCTTTGCCTGGCCACCCATCTGCATCACTCCAGCCAGGAGAAAGGACTTCTAGGATGGCCTCCTGACAGATCTCCCTGCCTGGGGCATCGTCTCTTTGCCTGGCCTCCTGACGGATCTCCCTGTCTGGGGCATCGTCTCTTGCCTGGCCTCCTGACAGATCTCCTGCCTGGGGCATCGGCTCTTGCCTGGCCTCCTGACAGATCTCCCTGCCTGGGGCATCGGCTCTTTGCCTGGCCTCCTGACAGATCTCCCTGCCTGGGGCATCGGCTCTTTGCCTGGCCTCCTGACAGATCTCCTGCCTGGGGCATCGGCTCTTTGCCTGGCCTCCTGACAGATCTCCTGCCTGGGGCATCGGCTCTTTGCCTGGCCTCCTGACAGATCCCTGCCTGGGGCATCGTCTCTTTGCCTGGCCTCCTGACAGATCTCCCTGCCTGGGGCATCGTCTCTTGCCTGGCCTCCTGACAGATCTCCCTGCCTGGGGCATCGTCTCTTTGCCTGGCCACCTGACAGATCTCCCTGCCTGGGGCATCGTCTCTTTGCCTGGTCACCTGACAGATCTCCCTGCCTGGGGCATCGTCTCTTTGCCTGGCCTCCTGACAGATCTCTCCTGCCTGGGGCATCGTCTCTTTGCCTGGCCTCCTGACAGATCTCCCTGCCTGGGGCATCGTCTCTTTGCCTGGTCACCTGACAGATCTCCCTGCCTGGGGCATCGTCTCTTTGCCTGGCCACCTGACAGATCTCCCTACCTGGGGAATCGTCTCTTTGCCTGGCCATCTGACAGATCTCCCTGCCTGGGGCATCGTCTCTTTGCCTGGCCTCCTGACAGATCTCTACCTGGGGCATCGTCTCTTTGCCTGGCCTCCTGACAGATCTCCTGCCTGGGGCATCGTCTCTTTGCCTGGCCACCTGACAGATCTCCCTGCCTGGGGCATCGTCTCTTTGCCTGGCCACCCATCTGCATCACTCCAGCCAGGAGAAAGGACTTCTAGGATGGCAGTCTGACAGATCTCCCTGCCTGGGGCATCGTCTCTTTGCCTGGCCACCCATCTGCATCACTCCAGCCAGGAGAAAGGACTTTAGGATGGCCATCTGACAGATCTCCTGCCTGGGGCATCGTCTCTTTGCCTGGCCTCCTGACAGATCTCCCTGTCTGGGGCATCGTCTCTTTGCCTGGCCTCCTGACAGATCTCCCTGTCTGGGGCATCGTCTCTTTGCCTGGCCTCCTGACAGATCTCCCTGTCTGGGGCATCGTCTCTTTGCCTGGCCTCCTGACAGATCTCCTGCCTGGGGCATCGTCTCTTTGCCTGGCCTCCTGACAGATCTCCTGCCTGGGGCATCGGCTCTTGCCTGGCCACCTGACAGATCTCCCTGCCTGGGGCATCGGCTCTTGCCGGGGCATCGGCTCTTTGCCTGGCCTCCTGACAGATCTCCTGCCTGGGGCATCGTCTCTTTGCCTGGCCACCCATCTGCATCACTCCAGCCAGGAGAAAGGACTTCTAGGATGGCCTCCTGACAGATCTCCCTGTCTGGGGCATCGTCTCTTTGCCTGGCCTCCTGACAGATCTCCCTGCCTGGGGCATCGGCTCTTTGCCTGGCCTCCTGACAGATCTCCTGCCTGGGGCATCGGCTCTTTGCCTGGCCTCCTGACAGATCTCCTGCCTGGGGCATCGGCTCTTTGCCTGGCCTCCTGACAGATCTCCCTGCCTGGGGCATCGGCTCTTTGCCTGGCCTCCTGACAGATCTCCCTGCCTGGGGCATCGGCTCTTTGCCTGGCCTCCTGACAGATCTCCCTGCCTGGGGCATCGGCTCTTTGCCTGGCCTCCTGACAGATCTCCTGCCTGGGGCATCGGCTCTTTGCCTGGCCTCCAGCCAGGAGAAAGCGGACCTGACAGATCTCCCTGCCTGGGGCATCGGCTCTTGCCTGGCCTCCTGACAGATCTCCTGCCTGGGGCATCGTCTCTTTGCCTGGCCTCCTGACAGATCTCCTGCCTGGGGCATCGTCTCTTTGCCTGGCCTCCTGACAGATCTCCCTGCCTGGGGCATCGTCTCTTTGCCTGGTCACCTGACAGATCTCCTGCCTGGGGCATCGTCTCTTTGCCTGGCCTCCTGACAGATCTCCCTGCCTGGGGCATCGTCTCTTTGCCTGGCCTCCTGACAGATCTCCTGCCTGGGGCATCGTCTCTTTGCCTGGTCACCTGCCTGCCTGGGGCATCGTCTCTTTGCCTGGCCACCTGACAGATCTCCCTACCTGGGGAATCGTCTCTTTGCCTGGCCATCTGACAGATCTCCTGCCTGGGGCATCGTCTCTTTGCCTGGCCTCCTGACAGATCTCCCTGCCTGGGGCATCGTCTCTTTGCCTGGCCTCCTGACAGATCTCCCTGCCTGGGGCATCGTCTCTCTGCCTGGCCACCTGACAGATCTCCCTGCCTGGCCACCCATCTGCATCACTCCAGCCAGGAGAAAGGACTTCTAGGATGGCAGTCTGACAGATCTCCCTGCCTGGGGCATCGTCTCTCTGCCTGGCCACCCATCTGCATCACTCCAGCCAGGAGAAAGGACTTGTAGGATGGCCATCTGACAGATCTCCCTGCCTGGGGCATCGTCTCTCTGCCTGGCCTCCTGACAGATCTCCTGTCTGGGGCATCGTCTCTTTGCCTGGCCTCCTGACAGATCTCCCTGTCTGGGGCATCGTCTCTTTTGCCTGGCCTCCTGACAGATCTCCCTGCCTGGGGCATCGTCTCTTGCCTGGCCTCCTGACAGATCTCCCTGCCTGGGGCATCGTCTCTTTGCCTGGCCTCCTGACAGATCTCCTGCCTGGGGCATCGGCTCTTTGCCTGGCCACCTGACAGATCTCCTGCCTGGGGCATTGGCTCTTTGCCGGGGCATCGGCTCTTGCCTGGCCTCCTGACAGATCTCCTGCCTGGGGCATCGTCTCTTTGCCTGGCCACCCATCTGCATCACTCCAGCCAGGAGAAAGGACTTCTAGGATGGCCTCCTGACAGATCTCCTGCCTGGGGCATCGTCCTTTGCCTGGCCACCCATCTGCATCACTCCAGCCAGGAGAAAGGACTTCTAGGATGGCCTCCTGACAGATCTCCTGCCTGGGGCATCGTCTCTTTGCCTGGCCACCCATCTGCATCACTCCAGCCAGGAGAAAGGACTTCTAGGATGGCCTTCTGACAGATCTCCCTGCCTGGGGCATCGTCTCTTTGCCTGGCCACCCATCTGCATCACTCCAGCCAGGAGAAAGGACTTCTAGGATGGCAGTCTGACAGATCTCCCTGCCTGGGGCATCGTCTCTCTGCCTGGCCACCCATCTGCATCACTCCAGCCAGGAGAAAGGACTTGTAGGATGGCAGTCTGACAGATCTCCCTGCCTGGGGCATCGTCTCTCTGCCTGGCCACCCATCTGCATCACTCCAGCCAGGAGAAAGGACTTCTAGGATGGCAGTCTGACTGAATGGATGTATTAATAGATGGAGCAGGAGAATTACATTCAGTCTTCAGGAAAATCTGTTCTGTCAGTACAAGGCAATGGGCATGTGGTGTTATGCTGTGTCATACTTGCCGTTTTTTTAATCTCTGCTGGAAAACCAGGTGAAGGACGTGAGGAGAGAGCGAGATAGGGCATAAAAACACACACTGTTTGCATCCCAAATAGCCCCCTAATCCCTATTCAGAGCACCAGGGCTCAGGTCAAAAGTAGTGCACTTTATATAGGGAATAGTGTGCCATTTGAGATACATACTGTCTGAAGCTGAGCGGACAGTCTGACGGTCTAGACTCCACTCCAGACAGTCCTATGTGACAGCCCATCAGGAATGTTCCGTTTCAAACGGACAAATGACGCTTTATTAATGAAACATTCAGAGGCAGCAACATGGCAACTAGACTTTTAAACCTGGAGAACTTTAGAATTAGAACTCTTGTAAAGAACATTCTTTATTAATGAAACATTCAGAGGCAGCAACATGGCATCCATCTATACTATGGTATGAAGTTGACCTAACTCTATAGTATGAAGTTGACCTAACTCTATAGTATGAAGTTGACCTAACTCTATAGTATGAAGTTTGACCTAACTCTATGGTATGAAGTTGACCTAGCTCTATAGTATGAAGTTGACCTAGTTGACCTACAGTATGAAGTTGACCTAACTCTACGGTATGAATGATAGTATGACCTAGCTCTGACGAGGTATGAAGTTGACCTAGCTCTACGGTATGAAGTTGACCTAGCTCTACGGTATGAAGTTGACCTAACTCTATAGTATGAAGTTGACCTAGCTCTATGGTATGAAGTTGACCTAGCTCTATGGTATGAAGTTGACCTAGCTCTATGGTATGAAGTTGACCTAGCTCTATGGTATGAAGTTGACCTAGCTCTAGCTCTATAGTATGAAGTTGACCTAGCTCTACAGTATGAAGTTGACCTAACTCTATAGTATGAAGTTGACCTAGCTCTATAGTATGAAGTTGACCGAGCTCTATAGTATGAAGTTGACCGAGCTCTATAGTATGAAGTTGACCGAGCTCTGACATAGCTCTGTGGTATGAAGTTGACCGAGCTCTATAGTATGAAGTTGAGCTCTACAGTATGAAGTTGACCTAACTCTATAGTATGAACTGACCGAGCTCTATAGTATGAAGTTGACCGAGACCGAGCTCTATGGTATGAAGTTGACCTGAAGTTGACCTCTCTATGGTATGAAGTTGACCTAGCTCTACCGAGCTCTAGTATGAAGTTGACCTAGCTAGTATGAAGTTAGCTCTGTAGTATGAAGTTGACCTAGCTCTATGGTATGAATGAGCTCTATGGTATGAAGTTGACCTAGCTCTACGGTATGAAGTTGACCGAGCTCTGTGGTATGAAGCTGACCTAGCTCTATGAAGTTGACCTAGCTCTACAGTATGAAGTTGACCTAGCTCTATAGTATGAAGTTGACCTAGCTCTATAGTATGAAGTTGACCTAGCTCTATGGTGAAGTTGACCTAGCTCTAGTATGAAGATGACCTAGCTCTATGGTATGAAGTTGACCTAGCTCTATAGTATGAAGTTGACATAGTATGAAGTTGACCTAGCTCTATAGTATGAAGTTGACTAGCTCTGTAGTATGAAGTTGACCTAGCTCTGTGGTATGAAGTTGACCTAGCTCTATAGTATGAAGTTGACCTAGCTCTATAGTATGAAGTTGACCTAGCTCTATAGTATGAAGTTGACCTAGCTCTATAGCTCTGGGCTCTAGCTCTAGTATGAAGTTGACCTAGCTCTATAGTATGAAGTTGACCTAACTCTATAGTATGAAGTTGACCTAGCTCTATAGTATGAAGTTGACCTAGCTCTATGTATGAAGTTGACCTAGCTCTGTGGTATGAAGTTGACCTAGCTCTGTGGTATGAAGTTGACCTAGCGCTATAGTATGACGTTGACAGAAATGACCTGGCTCGTATGAAGCCATCCTGATTTATCTCTTGTATGAGAGGCCAGTTGTATTGACCTAGCTCTGTATGACAACACCATCACACAACAGTAGAGAAGATCTATAGTACAGCACTCTATAGTAGACGTTGCTCTATGGTAGAGTTGACTAGCCCTATGGTATGAAGTTGACTCTAGCTCTGGTTCTAGCTCAGTTGACCGAGCTCTTGACCTACATGTGAGGTGTCAGTTGATCCTAATTTATAGTTTGAGAGTTGAGCTCTATGTATTCTCTGACACAGCTCCATCACACAACAGTAGAAGTTGACAGCACTATGGAGACGGCCAGAGAACTGGTTCCCTAGCTCTATAGTGTGAAGTTTAGAAAGTTGACCTAGCTCTGTGGAACAGAAGTTGACCTAGCTCTTTAGTCTGCTCTTGAATAAGGCAGCATCTCAGAGAGTTGACCTGCTCTATAGTATGAAGTTATTTCCCCTCATAGTATAGGACCGAGCATCATAAGGGAAGCATGTGATCGATTCATGAGATTGTATGAAACCAACGAACGGATGGTATCCGTCCCTCCAAAACAAGAAACGCAAATCACCACAAAGTGTTTACTTTGTAGCCAGACTGTGCTTTGTCAGAAGCTCGTAGCAGGAATTGTGCTTCTTCTGCCTCTGAACTATAGAAGTAGAAGTGGTAGAATGGACGTAGATCTACAGTACCAGTCAGACGGGGTCATGTCCGATTCTGCTACTCCTTTCCAATAGTCATATTTCTATGGCTCTGCTCGCTGAGCCGACAGACACCCTTGGTGCATCCCAAATCGCACTCCCTATTCCCTACATAGCACACTACCCCTATGGGCCCTGGTTTGAAGTAGTGCACCGTATAGAGAATAGCAGGGTACCATTTGGGCCTGGTGACCTTCAACTCTGACGGGGACAGACAGCGGTGTTCCTAGCTCTCTGTTTGGACTATAACACTTCACTGGAACAGCAGAAATACCGAAAGGGCCGTTATTCAGTCACCATCGCTATGAGACAGTACAATGCGGTCATAACGTGCTTATGACCCATTATAACCACTTCATAATGCTTTATTTATTAATGAAGAAGCTGAACAGAGATGAGTGGTTCAGCATTTTAAGCCTTTGTCATTGTACATTACCTGCCTCCCTAATGGGTTCCTACATAGTGCAATACTTTTTTGACCAGGGCCCATGGGGAATATGATGCCATTTGGGACAGTGACATGGGACAGTGACAACTCATTCCATGGAGAGCCTAGTGTCTGGAAGTTTGTTTGTTTTTTTTCCTTTAAATCTAGACAACCAGGTGAGGGGAGTTCTTTTTAAATCAAGACCTAGACAACCAGGTGAGGGGAGTTCCTTACTAATTAGTGACCTTAATTCCTCAATCAAGACTTAGACAACCAGGTGAGGAGTTCCTTACTAATTAGTGACCTTAATTCCTCAATCAAGACTTAGACAACCAGGTGAGGGAGTTCCTTACTAGACTTAGTGACCTTAATTCCTCAATCAAGACTTAGACAACCAGGTGAGGGAGTTCCTTACTAATTAGTGACCTTAATTCTCAATCAAGACTTAGACAACTAATTAGTGACCTTAATTCCTCAATCAAGACTTAGACAACCAGGTGAGGGGAGTTCCTTACTAATTAGTGACCTTAATTCCTCAATCAAGACTTAGACAACCAGGTGAGGGAGTTCCTTACTAATTAGTGACCTTAATTCCTCAATCAAGACTTAGACAACCAGGTGAGGGGAGAGTGTTAGACAACCTTTACTAATTAGTGACCTTAATTCCTCAATCAAGACTTAGACAACCAGGTGAGGGGACTAATTAGTGACCTTAATTCTCAATCAAGACTTAGACAACCAGGTGAGGGGAGTTCCTTACTAATTAGTGACCTTAATTCAATCAATCAGGGAGTTCCTAACTAATTAGTGACCTTAATTCATCAATCAAGACCTAGACAACCAGGTGAGGGAGTTCCTTACTATTTAGTGACCTTAATTCATCAATCAAGACCTAGACAACCAGGTGAGGGGGAGTTCCATACTAATTAGTGACCTTAATTCCTCAATCAAGACTTAGACAACCAGGTGAGGGGAGTTCCTCAAATCAAACTATTTATTAGTGACCTTAATTAAACACCAAACAGCAAACAATCAATCAAGACCTAGACAACCAGGTGAGGGGAGTTCCTTACTAATTAGTGACCTTAATTCCTCAATCAAGACTTAGACAACCAGGTGAGGGTGGGTGGAGTTCCCGGGTGAGATTATAACAGAACTAATTAGTGACCTTAATTCATCAATCAAGACCAGCAATTAATTCCCTAATTAGACAACCAGGTGAGGGAGTCTTTACTAATTAGTGACCTTAATTCCTCAATCAAGTTCCCAGGTGAGGGAGTTCCACTAGTGACCTTAATTCCTCAATCAAGATAGACAACCAGGTGAGGGGAGTTCCCTAATTAGTGACCTTAATTCATCAATCAAGACTTAGACAACCAGGTGAGGGGAGTTCCTTACTAATTAGTGACCTTAATTCCTCAATCAAGACCTAGACAACCAGGTGAGGAGTTCCTTACTAATTAGTGACCTTAATTCCTCAATCAGACCTAGACAACCAGGTGAGGGGGAGTTCCTTACTAATTAGTGACCTTAATTCATCAATCAAGACCTAGACAACCAGGTGAGGGAGTTCCCAAGTGCTGTACTTAATTCCTTCAAGTGACAACCTTAATTTAGTGACCTTAATTCCCTCAATCAAGACTTAGACAACCAGGTGAGGGGAGTTCCTCTTACTATTTAGTGACCTTAATTCCTCAATCAAGACTTAGACAACCAGGTCAAGGGAGTTCCTTACTAATTAGTGACCTTTAATTCATCAATCAAGACTTAGACAACCAGGTGAGGGAGTTCCATTATTTAGTGACCTTAAGGGCAAGCAAGACTTAGACAACCAGGTGAGGGAGTCCTTACGGTAATTAGTGACCTTAATTCCTCAATCAAGACTTAGACAACCAGGTGAGGGGAGTCTTTACTATTTAGTGAGAGCAATCAAGACCTGGGGTGGCCAGTCCTCTTCTGGCTGTGCAGTGGAGACAACCAGATGTTCAAATGTTCATAAATGACCAGCATGGTTGAGTTCAGAACAGTTGAAACTGGAGCAATGGCCAGGTGGAGTGACAGCAATTAATTCATCAATCAAGACTTAGACAACCAGGTGAGGGGAGTTCCTTACTAATTAGTGACCTTAATTCCTCAATCAAGACTTAGACAACCAGGTGAGGGAGATACTAATTAGTGACACTTAATTCCTCAATCAAGACTTAGACAACCAGGTGTGAGTTCCTTACTAATTGTGACCTTAATTCCTGTCAAGACTTAGACCAGGTGGGAGTTCCTTACTAATTAGTGACCTTAATTCCCTCCTTGTGTGAGTCTGCTGACTGAAGGGACTCCCCTCTCTCAAGACTTAGACTCCAGGTGGCCTTGCTGTCTTCATTGTTCAAGATAGACAGCCAGGTGAGGGAGTTCCTTACATGACCTTAATTCCTCAATCAAGACCTGCCAGGTCAGGGAGTAACTGTTAGTGATCAACCAACAAGACTTTCAGCCTGGTCATTTCACTTTATTTAATTTCAATCAAGACTTAGACAACCAGGTGTATGCTACTAAGATGACCTTAATTCATCATCAAGACCAGACAACCACAGGGAGCAGTGACCACACACAGGGACTTAGACAACCAGATAGGGACGTACCTTAGTGACCTTAATTCCTCAATCAGACTTAGGCTAATTGAGTTGATCTGTGCACTCAACACACACACACACACACACACTGCCTTGTAACTGCTCAATCAAGACCTTTGAACAGCCAGGTGAGGGACAGGGTAAGCATCCAGAAGGGAGGAGAGAACCCACAGACACTCTGGGAGTTTGACACCTGTGATGTGTATGCACATCCTGCCACTTGGCTCAGCTATCCCTCCCCCAGTCTGTAGTTCAGGGACTCCTGTGCTGTAACATCTCATGTGTCCATTGTTCTAAGCCAGCCCCTGACTGCCCAATGGAAACACTTTGTCAATTCCCTTTTAATTTGCTTCCATCTGGTCATGCAGGTTCCTGTAGAACGACAAGCCTCAGTTCCACACGCAGAACGAAAAGCCTTTCAGTTCCTTGGGCTAATTGAACGACAAGCCACAGTTCCCACAGAACTGCCTTTGTAACTGCTCTTCAGTTGCACAGGGTAAGCAAGAAGGTAGAGAGAGGGAGTCCTCTACATGCACATCCTGCCCCAGTTCCCGCAGAAGCCCTGTGCTGTAACATCTCATGTGTCCTCTACAGTTCCCGTGGAACGACACTTTGTCCTTTTCATGCTTCCAGATTCCTGAACGACACGCCCCAGTTCCCGTGGAACGAAAGCCTCAGTTCCGTGGAACGACAAGCCTCAGTTCCCGTGGGAGCGACAAGCCTCCAGTTCCCGTAGAACGACACGTCCCAGTTCCGTGAACGTACGTCCCAGGTTCCGTGGAGCATTGCCTTCCCAGTTCCGTGGAGCGACACGCCCAGTTCCGTGGAGACGGCGCGCCCAGTTCCCGTGGAACGGCACGCCCCAGTTCCCGTGGAGCGGCACGCCCCAGTTCCCATACATTCGAAACACACACCTGGGTTGTGTTCGGATTAGAATAAACTGGAGCAATACGTAA